>NW_027226564.1:0-88962 GCF_022539635.2 Chironomus tepperi | reverse complement strand
CATTGGATATAATGATTTTTGTGCACAAAAATGGGCGCTACTTAAATTAACGCAAGAGGAATTGTTCTTATCAGCTGCAAAACATTTTCATCAAGCTAGAACAATTTTGGAACACATTTCGAATCTTGACGCTGAAGTAAGTTCCAATTTTGTTTTTAATTAAACAAAAAATTTAATTTCTCATTTTCTACCCGCTGTGTATATCTTGTGATGACTAAATAACATAAAATTTAATTTCCTTATTTTTTCTCCTTTTCATTGCTTTTGTACAGATGACAGACATCCTCAAAATTGCTAAAATTAATTTTGTCGTAATGAATTTGCTTGCAAATGGACACAAAAAGGACTCAGAAGTTCCACCAGAATTTGATTTTTCATCACATAAATGTTTTCCTATAATTAAGCAACAGTGAATTAATTTAGTCAGTCACTATTCAGTTTAATAGAATATTTAGCAACTGAAATAAATTTAATGATTATCAAAATCATTGTGAATATTTTGATAATTAAATGTAATTTGGTACTTAATTTTTAATGATTAGGGACAATTCGTCGAATAGAGATGTGCTGGTTTTATGGATCTCAAAGTTCCCGATAAAAAAAATCGGGAAAAAAAGAATATGACGGAATTTTCTGTATAATTTATAAAGAAATCAATTTGGGATTCGAACCCATAGCCTGAAGGACAAGACTCACAAGCTATTACAACTGAGCTATCAATGACTATAAAAAGTACTGACCAAATCTTATACTTAAATTACAAACTGATCTAATCCTATTGCATTCCAAACAATGAATCCCAATTCCAAAAGCTTCGGCGTTGTACCAGCAACAATTTCAATCAAACAAGTGTCAAACAATCTAATAAAAAGATGATTAAAAAGTTAAGTGCCAACTGTCACATCAAATATACTACAAAAAAAAAAAAAATACACAAAACTTCTGACAAATTGCGTGACTAGTAAGCAATAAATCGAGTTATAAGCGACATAAAAGGAGGACGATAGTAGACATGCAATCTACATTCCGAAAGAACTATAAATGTCCAGCAACAAAAAAGTGTTTTGGGACGAACATACAAATTTATTTAATATTACAAAGACGCAACAGATATCCATAATAATAGCTTGTTAAGCCTCACTTCAGACTGAATCAACAGCATAAATTTTAATTCCTCAAAAATCCTCTTAATTTTTACATCCCCGGCATTCACTTAAATAATCATCAGTATGCAGAGACTAAAATGAATGAAAAAAATCTTTGATGAAAAAAATCATTTTTTTCATGATGAAAAAATCATTTATTTTTTTCATAAAACGTACATTATTACGTAGAATTTAATCACGTAAGCTTCATAATTACGTAGAATTTCATCACGCAGGGCAAAAAACATTGTTTAAAATTTTTCTCAAAAGTTTTGTGTCAATCATGATGAAAATTTTGAAATTTTTTTAGCTCAAATATTGAATTAAACTAGAGTATTTTGAAACTTTACATGTTATTTAACTATATTTAATATATTAGTGTAGTTTTCTAGTGTTTAAACTAGTTAGATTCGTGAAAATGAACTACGAAGTTTGGTATTTTTTTCATGGAGAAACAATAATAAATCCATTGAAAAAGTACACAAATATGAAGTTAAAAATGATAAATTTGAGTACTTTAAACACCAGAAAACTACACTAATTTATTAAATATAGTTAAATAACATGTAAAGTTTCAAAATACTCTAGTTTAATTCAATATTTGAGATAAAAAAATTTCAAAATTTTCATCATGATTGACACAAAACTTTTGAGAAAAATTTTAAACAATGTTTTTTGCCCTGCGTGATGAAATTCTACGTAATTATGAAGCTTACGTGATTAAATTCTACGTAATAATGTACGTTTTATGAAAAAAATAAATGATTTTTTTCATCATGAAAAAAAATGATTTTTTTCATCAAAGATTTTTTCATTCATTTTAGTCTCTGTCAGTATGAAAAAAAAAACTTTTACTTGCTACTTCGAATTTGAATTGGCTTTCTTTTTAATAATCTTATTCTCACTCTACTCCACCTGTAGAGTAGGAAAAGTAAACACCTGTTAAGGAAAGTAGCTGATGATGATTAATTATTCAAAAAAAGAAATTCTTTTAATTGTTTTTCGCTCATTTTTATCCATTTCATTTTCCTTTTTTTTTTTTGTGTTTCAATGTTAATTGCCATTAGTGTTGGCACCACGCCTCAATTGGTAAAAAAGCAAGTAAGTTTGAAAGCCTCTATGGAAGCAATAATATAGAATGGCAGTAATGAACACAGTAGGCGTTCATCGTTGAATGGAGCGCTTTTTAATGAACTGAATGTGAGCAAGATTATGACAAATTCAGAGGTTGAAGTCGAATTGAGTTTGCCACAATTTGCTAAGAAAAATAGAAATTTGTATGAAATTTTATACTTCACAAGTGTAAACAGAAAAATTTTCATGCAAAATTTGGTACTCGTATTTACTGCAGCAAAATCAGGTCGACTGCTACATCTCTTAAAAATTTCACCATTACAACCAATTTATAGGATGACTAGACGCTTACACAAATAACATCGATCATCTAAACCAGTGATGGTCAACCTTTAATCTTTCGCTGTACACCTTGGTGGTTAACCTCGATTAAGAAGACACTCGAAAAATGATTCATGGCAGTTCCATATTGGCAACGCACTAGTTAACTGCTGCACAAATATTGCCCATCACTGATCTAGACTTTAAGGTCCTCTTGCCAATTTTATATGGAGTCGAGTCGATTTAAGTCAAATTTTAACCTAAGTTGTAAACTGAGTTGTCCTAAGTTGTCAAAACCTAGAAACCCTGAGTCAACAACAAAGTATCCAAAAACTATTTACAATGTTGTAAAACACACTTGTTATCTACATGCTCCATGCTTCTTAAAAGCGTCGATATCATAGCACTCTACAGTGAATAAATCTCGAGTTGTTTTCAAGCACTTGAATAGAACAAAGGATAGCTGTTGATGTGAAAAATTTCAAAGATAATTACTAGTTGAATGCAATGTTTGATGGAAGGATGATTTTTCATAGTGATGGTTCAGGAATTGATTGTGGAAAAATATGAAAGCTTTGAAGTTTTAATTGTTGGAATTTCTGTTTTGAATTGGTACTTTTTTTGCTGTCTGAGTGCCAGTTAGAGATTGATTAATAATTATCTGGGAATTTTCAAGCTTTACAGAATCATTTTAAAGGTTGTGTGCAACAAAAGAGTCTTTAATTTTGGAAGGAAGGGTTTAGATTTATTTTTGGATTTAATTTTAAAAAGTTGATAAATTAATTTCGTTGAGGATGTGGGTTTGCAGCCTTCTTAATACCCCTACACTCATGACTACACGTTTGACTGCTCGATGCTATATGTATTCTTATGTTTCCTGTTGTTTCCTGATGATTAAAAGTAGCAGAAAATTCTTACAGCCTGGTGGAAATGATGGAAATCCTGGAAATAAAATGTCAGGACATGAATCTGAATGGGTCAGTAAATGTACGGAAATTTGCTTTTTTATGACAATTCTATTCTCTGAACCCGAGCGACGCAAATGAAGAATGCTTTGTCACAGAGCTTTTGAAGCTCAGCTAAAGCTTTATCAAATATTAACACCAAATGGAAGCAGCCTTCATTTGATATGTATGGCTACCGATACGAGTTCCTGTAGTTAGAAGTTCACTCGGATATTTTATGGGAAAGTCGACTCAAGACGATTCGACAACGAGCTGTGACAATTCTATTTAACCTAAGAACTTTTGAGAGAAGCTGTCATTTGGGTTTCCAAAAACGGGAATTTTCCCGGGAATTCCCGATTCCCGAAATTTTACAGGAACGGGAAGTCTGTGAACCCTACCGTCGATAGAGATAGTATTGCAGTTGGCATTGCAAATTGGCATATGAAGACCCGAGGTAGAGTCAGTTTTAGAATACATCTATGTGAAGTCATGGATTACAATTGACCTGTATGGTTAAAGAAGTAGATAAACGGGCTATAGAAGAGTCTTAAAAGCTTCGTGTCATAACCTCCTTCATTTGTGTTGCTCGGGAGTCCATCCTCGATTGTCAAAATCATTGCTCGAAGTCGACTCGGATTTTGTACTGGAAAGTCGACTTATGTCGTCTCCACTCCATATAAAATTCTAGTCGACTTAGAGCTCTAGACTCAAAATGACCAAATCATACCTCCATAATTCAAAAATACCAGCTAAAATTATTGCAGTTCATTATAAAAGGTTCGACTGACACGAAAATTAAACCAATTTAATTAATTGAGGTGACAAAAATAAACGATTAATAGCTATAGCATATACGATTTTCAAGCAACTTTTAAGTAATTAAAAAGATTTCAATTTTTATGACACAATAATAATAAAAGAACTGCATATAAATTCTCATAAAACAAGAACTCGTGCAGAAGTGCACCCGTGCGAAGAATGACACAATCAAAATGATAGCCACAAAGGTGCAATTGTGATATGAAGGTAAAAATACCAATGTCATGAGTACGAGTAACGGGGTTGAAGGAAGCAGAGGAACTAAAAAAAAAATCATTTCAGTGGCTTAAAAATTAATAAATTCTTTCAGCGATGACACAGAAAATTGCCATAAGGGCATAACGGCACGACATCGCAACGACAAAAAGATGAATATGATGATGACATTCTAGATTGCATTTGATTCATATTTTATGCCACATAGCAATCTCATATTGCTTGTCTTCTTCTTCTTTCCTACTTTACCACCAATGGCGATGCGATTTAAAACTTTTATGCAATTTTTAAATCTCATTCCGGGAGATTTCGCTTTAAAAATGGAAATACATCTGGAAAAGTGTGAATTCTACAGAAATTGATGGGGAGATGCTGAATGTGACTGTTGTTTGTATCAGTTCTGTATGTATTTCGAACAGATGTCTTGTTTTTCTCAATTGAGCAATGTCAGATACACTTTGCAGCTTTATATTTAAATTGCTAAGTATTTTTGCTTGCTATGAGGAACTTATCATATAATGCTACATCAGGCTTCTTTGGGGAATGAATACAAACTGGTTTAAATGATACGGAAATAATATTTTGGTTTCCGATGGTGTTTTCAGATCATGGTCAGATTGGTTAAAAAGCTCATAATTTCGAGACTCGCCAAAGGAGCTTCGTTCATGACGATGTTCCGCTTGATCAAGCTTTATAGACCGGATTCAGGGAACATGACTGCTGACAAACGTTCAATTAACATAATTGAGAGAGGTATTCTTAGAGTCATCTTTGGTCAATTCAAGTACAGGAACAATGTAAAAATACATCAGCTCTTTAAAGATGCTGATATTGTAAAGTGAACAGCCTTCGATTCTCTGGACATATTATTGGGACACATGTGGAAACTCCATAAATTATGGTTTTCAAATCTGACTTTATATGACAAGAGAGCACTTCGACGAAGTAAGTACTCTTGAACACATGCTGCTGATATAGATGATGTTGCACTTGGCATTGAATATTGGCAAGTTGAAGCCTGCAATATAGCCATCTATTACAGTTCATGGTGAGAAACGATGCAAAAGTGCAAGGAATTAGTAACTGACTGAAGTTATCTAAGGACAGATCCAGCTTCCGAAAACTCGAAAAGCGGCAATGAGCCTTCGCAAAGAAAGTAATTTTGTATGAGAGGTCGTTGATCAAAATTGATCTGTACTGTTATTGCAAGCTCAAAACTTAGCTAAATTCATGTTGACTATCATGAACTAGCAAAACTTCAACAGAATTTGTGGTAGATTCAATGGATTCCACAAATTCCATAGGATCAACAAATTCTATAAATTAATCCATAGATTCTAGAATTCATGGATTCCACGAATTAATCCATAATTTCCATGGATTCTATTGATTACACCATAAATTTTTTCATGGATTCCACAAATTCCACAAAATCCATGGAATCCATATTTTCTGCCAGATGATCCACTCCCTCAACAGTCAGTATCAAATTTTGTACATGATAAAGCAAAATTAGTTTGAATTTTGAGTTTGGCGCTAACTTTTAAAGGTTACTGTTCGAGATTTTATGATCTTAAATTCAAATCATCATAATAAGCTAATCTTTTACAATGCAAATCTACAATCAATCTTGGATTATGAAACTTAAAGAAAGCTTCTGTCAACTTTTGAATACAACATTCTAGCCTTAAACTGCATAAATCACAGTAATCAGTTTATATTAATAACAAAACTGTCAACCTACAAGATTGGCATTGAATTTTCACGTATTCAAAAAAAAAATGTTGCCATATTAAACGGATTTGATACCATCTTAGGTTTCACATTTCATGGCTTTTAAAGGATTTTTCTGCTTCTTCCTTTTCAAAAACCCCCTCACAAAAGCTTTTAAAATCATAAAAGATCCAGAGATATTGTTGTTGTTGTACTTGAAATTCTGAATATATGCATGTATCATATTTTTAAATTGCAAAAAAGGAATCAACGTACATGTACATCTATAAAACATTCATTTATATGGTATGCAAGCGATAAGGGAATTCTATAAGGTGGAAAATTATATGGAAAATGAATAAAAGAAAGAATCTTGAAATGAAATGAGCTTAAGGCATTCCAATAGAGTTGTAGATTTTCTTTATGTTTCGTTCTCGTACTCAAATAGCTTTTTATTTTCTGTATCATTATTATTATTATTATGGCGTAGTGAAAACATTACGCCTTTAGCACTTTTTATGCTCATCACAAGATGTTTTTTGACGAGAAATCTAAAGTTGCCAATTTCCACTTCAAATGCTTCCTTTTGCTGCTTCCACTTTTTTATTTTATTTCATTTCTCATTTGCCATTCTCATCCATTTTTTTGTGTGTTATGATAAAATGGAATATACAGCAGTTAAAGAAACATCAACAAGAAATGAAAAATAAATAAATAAAAAAGCAGCAACAAAGAAAGGAAAAGACGAGAAATAAATTTAGGACATTGTTGCATTGATAGAAGCTTACAAATATATATATATATAAAAGGCAACAAATCAAAGCCTGTAGCAAATGATAAATATAAAGAAGAACAAATTCATTGAAATGGAATGACATTCCTGTTGAATAAATAATTCATATATATATGGATAGACTTTCGTTGATATAAAACTGAATTAATTTCGTAAATGTTTTTATTCATATGAAACAGCCTTCAACCTATGAGCTTATCAACCTTATGCAATTGAAAAATAGATTTCTGGTGGAATTGAATTTTGTGTATAAGCAGGTATGGAGGATTTACTGATATTAAAGGAATTAAAAGAATTAGTTATATTTTAAAATAAAATCGTACATTTAGGAATCTAAACAGACTTATAGGGTTTAGGCTATGATTCACTATTATTTACTTACTTACTGGAACTATGTTACGACTAGGAGCCTAGGTTGAAATGCCCTCCTAGTTAAAAATGTCTTCCATCTGACTCTAGTGCTGAACGAATCACAAAGCTTGTACAAATTCTCAGTTTTGACATCTAACTGGCAAAAAGAGCATCAAATGAGTTTAGCAATTCACGTATCTTGGCAACAATACATCAGCAGATGGATGTATGAAGTAGAACGTTGAGCAGAGAATCCAGAAATCGTGAATTTGAATCGACAAATTCTTTGTAATTTTTAAAATGTTTTCCCGAGCAGACAAGGAGCTTGCTAAATTATATTGGTTAAGCACTTATGGACTAGAGTTGTCAATTATTTGGGTTTTTACTATTTGTACAAATACCAAATACCCAAATATCGAGACCCCCAAATATTGTACAAATACCAAATATTTTCAAAAGTATGGATATGACCCTAAAAACATCTGAATTTTCAAAAAATTGCCTGTATATTCATGCTTAGTGTATAATTAGTAATAACAATCAACTTAGAAGTAATGAAATTAATTGTTTTCCAAAGAATATTAATAAAAAATAACTGAAATATTAACTTCTCTTCAGTCGATTTCGACTTGAAAATTCTATGCAGAGAAGGTTCGTTCAACTCTTGTTAACGTAACTTGAATGGACTTCAATGAAAAATGTCGCATCTCTAAATTCTCAGCCCTGTTTTTAGTATTTTTGAATGACTTAATGTCTACATCTAAGTCTATTCATGAATACAGCCATTCTAACTTGTATTCATGGACATGAAGTGCGATTTTCTATCTTTTCATCCTGACTTTCAAAAATCACAACATGTGTTAAATTTTTGTATTCACTAGTTTAATCAAGAAAATGCTCAAAAATTCTAAAAAATACTACTTAAATTTTCTAAAAAATATTGCAAAATTATTTATACTTGAAGATTTTTCAGGAAAAATTTCATAACAACTACATTTAACTATTATATTGGTAGATACAAATTATTTGGATTGAAATTACAAATTATTTGGTGACCCAAATAGTTTCAAAATGGACCAAATACCCAAATACTGGTATTTGTAATTGACAACCCTATTATGGACACGTAAATTTAGGTTAGTATGCTCATTATCTATCCCAAGCGATTCAAATAAAAAAAGCTCTATCACGAAGCTCTCAAGGCTCCTCTAAACTAGTTTTAACACCATATGGAAACCCCATAAATTTGGCAGCTATATGTACGCCAAATGGAATCATTTACAAATGTACATCTTCGTCGATATCTCAAAAATTCTAAGTTATTTTCAATACTGCCCATCTGTTGTGGCATACCAGAATGACATATGATCCTCTCAAGTATCATCATTTAGAGTCATTTAGGGATGAATCATCTACATAACTCTTGAAGAATTTAGAGGATGTTGTTGAAACCAAATAGATTTCCTCGAAGTCCTGTCTGAAGTAGACAAAAATTTACTATATTATGTCTCATTTTTGTTCATTTAGTGAGCGGCATAGCAAAGTCGGGCATCGCAATATCGACGGTTGAATAAAGAATTGTTCAGAATACGTAAGGAAGATCAGGAAGATCAGGAAGATCTAATAGTAAGAAGATAACCCGATCGGCACATGTTGAAATGTTGCCACCACGGCGACGAGTCGGTGGTGGCAGCCACTTGGCTTTAAGTATACGACCGCCGTGGTGGCAACATTTCAATTTGTGCCGGTCGGGTAAGTGATTTCAATCTTCGAAATGAGCAACGTGTGGCTTTATAAGCAGCGAAAAAGCAGCAATGTTCTAGTTGTCGGCAATGGTCTCGCAATGTGTAGCTTGCGCTTAGTTGCATCACTATGATATCACATGATGTTGTGAATCAGATTTCTTAAACCTTCTTAAATAGCACCAAAATGACTGTAACTTTTGTATTCATTAAAAACAACTAAAAAGAGAGTGAAACAAATGACGAAGGCTTAGCCATGGAGCTAAACGTTAATAAAGGAACCAGAGTTGGCAGCACTTCATGGAGTCCGGTTTTTTGAATCCGGACTCCCAAAGTCCTTCCAATTCTGAAAGGAAGCTTAATGAATCCTAAAATGCTCTATGGCCGTTCTTCAATTGTATTTCTTGGATATGAATACCTGAATTCCTTACAAAGATTAGCTTAAATAACACATAGGGGATAAAGCAGCAAAAATAAAATCCAAAACATATGATTCCCTTCCTTCAACAAATATACAGCGAAAATAAAAGAACACATTGTGCTAGTGACTGCAAAAAAGAAGGAAGAGCATAACGAATATAAGGGTTAGAATTGCCTAGATTCACTAGAGCATGGAAAATATCATGTAGCATTGTATAGAATGTAATAAAAAATTAATTTGGCAATAATCACAGTAATGATACTCTTTCACATCTAAAGTGCTCAACGAAGACTTTTTTTCTGTGAAAAAGGAACTTCATTCCCTTTCATATTTGCTTAAAATGTATACTAAACGATTATCCTTATTGCTTGTTGTGAATAAATGGAGAGGTATTATAAGAAAAGGGAAATTTGAAGATTCTATTCACAAAAAAAAAGCAGCTACAAGATTATATCATAATACAAATTTCCTCCTCTACTTGAATATACGAGACATTTATAAGAGTATGGATGTAATAGAGCTCATCTTATACTTATTGAAAGATTTTTCATAACTTCCATTATTCCTGAGGTGTTCTCATACATGTCGGCAACTCTATTGAATTATGTTGAAAGTATTTTTCCTCTATTAAGCTATGTCTGGTCTATAAACTTTGATTCTCTTTGATGTCGTCTCTGTGCTTTGGATATAGTCAAAAAAATTCCCAAAAGCACTCTTATGTGTGTTTGAGGATTAATACTGATTTTATTTTTCATGAGAACTTTGGTTTGATTCTGAATAGTTGATGGAGTTACTGTGACAACTGTTGATTGCAATCATGCTAATTCTGGTAGATTGCTTTAACCGTGTTCCTATCCCTAATATACAAAGAGCAAAGCATGCTTTTTCATACAAATGAGCATGCTCACAAAAGTGAGTATACTCAGAGTATGCTCTTTGTCTGTTAGGGTATGTGGAGATTGGGTTACAACAATAGGTTTTGCCTCTGACTCTGTTGTTGGTTCTGTCACCTATTTTATACAATTGCTCTGTCTGCACGTCAAGCTGATTCTTTCATCACTGTATCGAGTGGATAAAAATACGTTAGAACTAGTCATCAACTGGACATTAACTAGCCATCAACTAGTTATAACGTATTTTTGTCCACTCGGGTGTTCAACGCCAAGGAGCTTTTGGATATTCTGGTCGTTGTTCTGATACATTCATGGGCAGTTACTTCCTGAAAGTTTTACTCAGAGTGTGAATGCCTCAATCTAATGTCGAAATACTCAAATTTGAGACGGCCAGATTCCGGTTTTACTTTTTCTTCTAATCAGCTACTAGATGGATATTTCATGTTGAGAATATATCAACTGTCGTTTAATATTCAAATTGTATTTGTAATTTCAATTAGTTGATTTTCCCCTTTTATAGTTGTTAATCCCCTTCGGATAAATTTTTAGTCTGTGTTTAAACTCCGATAAATAAACAACATTTTGATAGAACTTTAGATCTCAATAGAAGACATTTAATTGAACTACAATTATCCAATCACTATACATAGCCTTCTAACTGTTCAGGACTAACTTAAAGCTGTTCTCCAAATCATAATATTCTGTTTAATTTTACAATATTCATGAATTTCTCAATTTTCAGCCCCGATATCTCGATATCAATATTCATATCTTCCAGGAACCATTCTGTATGCCAGACCTACAATATCAATTAATTTGCATCATTTAGCAACAAAAATTTTCCAACAATAAACATTAAAAATCTAAAAATTTGCATAAATTCAGTCATTAAAGACTCTATTATAAAACATAAGATATCTATTGTGGATAATATTAATACAGTGATCCATAAATAGCTTCCCAAAGTATGGCGATTCAATCTTTATCGTCGTCATTTCATCGCAATCAAGGATTATTGTATCGAAAGATGAGTTTGTTAACAACTTTTTCTTCTTCCTTTTGTTGCTTCTTACTTACTTCATTTTTTTTTCTATCGCTTATGCTTGTTGGCTTTTTTAACGCCTTTTTCCTCCTCTTTTGTGTACGTCCATTAAGTACTCGATTTTCCATACATCTCTTCTCTAACAACTTTCATGTACCATACACAAAAAAAAAGAGCAGAAGTGGAAGAAGAGACAGAGAGAAAAAGGAACAAAAACAAAAGAAGTAAAATGAATGAATTGGAAGTTCATTGTTATTGTTATTAGATCTTTAATATTTAATCAACATTTGTTGCTGAATGTTGTGTACTTAATGTGCAATTCTTTTAATAGACACTTGTCTTCCTCTTACTTCTTTACTTTACATCGACAATTTTTTTTTTGTTTTTTACTTGCTATCTTCTTCGATTATTGCCCATGTTGTTCTTTGCTTTAGACGAATGGTGATTTTGTTCAATGGCTTTTCATCGTTATGCTGTATTGTCATGTGCGTCATGTATACTTTGCATGAAATATTGCACATATGTACATGTGGGTTGGTTACTAATGATGCTAAACATTAAACAGCAATGGGAAAGGATTTTGGAACCATTTGTAAAGAGAGGAACCGAACTCATAATTTTGAGGTTAGATCCCGAAAAGCACCAATTGATTAATCGATCAAAAATCCAGCTGCATGTCAGTGTGACTTGGACTAGAGGAGTTTAGAGCCATTTGTCGACAGAGGAACCCAACTCGTAACTTTGAGATTACATCCCGAAAAGCACAAGTGATCGATCAAAAATTCGGTTTCAAGCCAGTGTGACTCTGACTTGAGGAGTGCAGAACCAATTGCCAAGAAAGGAACCGAAGTCGTAACTTCCAGTTCAGACCCTGAGTAGCACAAATGGATTAATCGATCAAAAATCTGGTCCCAGGCTAATGTGACCCTGACTTGAGAAGTTTGCAAATTGCAACCATTTGTAAAGAAAGGAACCGAACTCATGATTTTGAGGTTAGACTCCGAAAAGCACAAAAAGGTTAATCGATCATAAATTCGACCTCAAGCAAGTGTGTCTCTGACTTGAGGAGTTTAGAACCAATTGTCAAGAGAGGAACCGAATGCTCAACTTCCAGTTCAGATCCCGAATAGCACAAGTCGGTTAGTCAATCGAGAATTCAGTCCAATGTCAGTGTGACTCTGGCTTGATGCCCAATCCGATTTAAAAGCAGTTCCACGCAAGTCATGCCACCCTGATGTCAGATTTCGGATCGACTAACCGATATATCCTATTCAGAGACGTCATAAGTAAACAACCCCACAACATGATTTGTTATTGTTTACATGCTGAATAAAATTTTTGTTGGAAAGCTCGTTTGTTTTGTCAAAAATATTTGATGAGTTTACTTTTTGATGAGGACAGTAAATCTTTATGCATACATTTCACAAACAGTCAAGGTTACTCTGGTCTATGCAGATAGTTGAGGATAAATTGTCATCTCTTGCATGAAATTAAACTCGAGTCGCCAGATAAGCTTTAAATATTACAGAAAAAAGTTTGAAGTTCAGCTTAAAGGATCTGCCAATCTACAGATTGGATTATTTCTATTGTACATTTCATTTGCTACACACATATCTGATTAAGAAAATCGTAATTTTAAGGATGCTTAGGGATTAATGTTTATCTAAGCCTTGCATGATAGTTAGCAATTAAGCTTGTCCGAAATAATCTTACTCAATATCAATAAAAGTAAGCTTATTGAATACTACGAAAGGATCTAAAATTGGTCTCTAACAGGGTTGTAGCTAGGAGGTGTGATTGGAGTGTTGAAAGATGCAGGAGGTGTTGTTAGGCAGAGCTGGAAGTTGATTCTGACTTTGGATGATGACTTCATATACTATTGACGTCGAGATCTGCCATTAGAAGCCAAATTCAAGCATCTGCAGCAATAAAACTCATTACATCACTAAACTGACATTCATTAACTCCATTAGTCCACCTAGCCATGCCTCTTCCTTACAAACTAACTTTCTACAGACACAAAAAAAAGTTTGCCATTCTGCTACCAAAAAGAATATTAAGTCTCTAAACATTGATCCACTGTTGAAAGTCTCTTGACAGCATTTGATATTTCCCAAACTTTTTTTTTGCATCTGTTAAGACAAAAAAGAAGGAAATAAAAATAAAGTAGCTATCATAATATTTTTCATTTTTGTGTTATTTGCTATAAATACCTTCTTGAATTCATGACAGCAGAGCCATTAAGCACAATGAGCATAAAACAAAATACCGTTAAGGAAAAGAATTCATTCTAAAAACAGAGATTCCGCAAAAAAGAATAGAATTGAATCATTTGGGAATGGATTCCGAAGAATAATAAATCTCATTCCAATCAAAAATTGCTCAACAAATTTCTATTCTACATCCATATTATTTATAGAATAAGAATAGAAATGATAATAAATGATGAAATTTCAGTCTCTTCCATCTCCTCACACCTTCTCATCCCTTTGACATTCCATTTTCTTTTCGCGTTTACATTTTTTTTATTCATTTTGTGAGGATTTATGTAACAGGTAAAGTTAATCAGCAAAGACAAGGTAGAAAAAAAAAATCTCATCGCTGCTTTTCTTGAATTCGTGTTCGCTCTTTTGCGGAATATTTGTTTTTCACATTCTTTCTTTCCACTCGCTAACGTTGCGCATTGTCTTGGGAAATTTGTTTTGTAAATGACATGAGAAAAAAAACGCTGGTATTGAGATGGGTGATATGTGAATGATGGAAGCGCATATTTTGTGCATGTAGAATTGACTGACAATGAACATACTCACCTAAATAAGGATGCTAGTGAGTATACTTAGTAAGTATAATTGGCATTGCTGTGCATCATAATTGAACAGTCATAATTGGGCTTGCTTGTTCAAGTTTTTGATTCCATTTTTTCAATCGAAGTCACCTTTGTGAAGGAAATTTGTAAATATTTCCGGAATTCGCTAAATAACTCTCGAATTTCCTTAGTTTCTTGTTCAATTAAGTCAAGATAGTTCTAGTTCTATGTGAAATGTAAAAATTAGTCCACAATATTGCCATTAATTTAATTAAAAACTTACTTTTGAAGAATATTGTATTTTTCCCCAATTTTCTCAAAAAAAATGTAAACAAAGGGGACAAACACTACTTTCGTTAAATTTAACGAAACCAAATCAGGTAAAATTCAAAAGTAGAAAAAACGTTAACTCAAAAATGATTTGAAATGTCATAGTTCCTTACGTAAATTTACGTACGTTTTCATTTTACGTAAACAACTTCTTGAAGTCTTTTTGCAAGTTTTTGTTTAATTTCTAGCAGAAACTGGCTAATTAAATCTATTTAAAGTGAATTTCATCTGATTTTGAGCAAATTTCATATGAAAATTTGCAACAATCAGACGAACAGACACACAAAACACGAATAAAAGCACATTCCCTCACGAAATTTCATATAATAAGCTAAATTGTATAAGTAAAAATCGAGAGACAAAAGGATCAAAAAGCAAAATCTTTGAATAATGAAGTAATAGAGGAGAAAGAAAAAGAACAAGGAGCTTTTTTATGCTTAAGCTGAAAAAATAAAGCACATCTAGATACACACACACAAAAGGAATGAATGAAAGAAAGAAAAATGAGAGAAATATGTAAAAGAACAATGGATCAATGGAGATAGAGACTGAAATTGAGGAAGAAAATTCCGTCACTTTTTTTTTGTAATGACACAAAATCCTTAAATCTCATCAATAAGATTCAATTACATGTAAATTTTTTATTTGTATAAAGATTAAAGACAAGATTGGAATTGAAATATAATTTAAAAGATTCTCTCGTATTCTATGGCAATTATTGCCATATGGTGCACAAGTTGTATTGAATCTTTTCTCGTTTTCTTTTCCGGTCAGATACAGAAGATTAGTAGTCACGCAAATACAAACGAAATGGAGAAATTAAGGCTTTAAGGATGAAATCAGCAATATATTGTTTATAAATAATCTTTGCGGTTGCTCGATACTGAATATTGAATGCTGTACAGCATTTGGATTGAATTGTGGATCAATAGATGAATCTGAATTGAATTTTATGATAAATTTTAGATTTTATTGCAATTTTTAAGGAAATTGATTAAAAATAAGGAATTTGTCAGAACTCCACTCTCTGCCCATCTGTGTCATAGCTATACATCACTATCCTCTCCTATCTTACTTCCTTTTCTGCTCTTAAATGTCAACCAAGATTTATTAACTGAATAATCAACGATTTTGACCCTTTTCAATTAAAAAAATCGGAATCAATTTTCAAGTCCTTTAATTTCCTATTATTAAAACTTTCTCAAAATAGTTTCATCCTATAACCCCTCATCAAACAGAAAGCACAAAAATTTAATTTGATGATGAAAGCTCGATGAGTAGCACTGACGCATAAAAAGTTATTTTTGGAATTCGCTTCCAAAAAAGGGGGAAAAATAAAATATGACAAAATATTCATCATATTTTTACTGTGCATGTTTATTTTGGCAAACATTAAGGCATTGCAGACATGACATTTTTAACTTTTGGGGATTTAAAGTCATATTTTGAGGTCATGTCTATGAATTGGAATATTGTTGTAAATGTGGGAGGGATGTAGGAGGAAAAGAAAAATTGCAAAAGTTGTCGTGTCTTATTGATGACTTCCGCGCATTTTTTTGGTAGCGATCAGAGGCTGATTGGTCAATTCTCCGCTTATTAAACATGATCCAGAAAGATCAAACTCACTTCCTAGACTCAAAAAACAAGAGCCAGTAAGGTCTGTGTAACTTTCTGGACCTTAAAACAAGATCTAGCAAGGTTGACGTCCTTTTTTGGACCTAAAAACTAGATCTAGTGGGCCTAAGTCACTTTACCGGTATAAAATTCAAGATCCAGTAAGATCCAAGTCATTTTTCCAACCTAAAAACAAAATCCAGTAGAGTTCAGTACCGATATAAAAATCAAGTTAGCAAACAACAAACTTCATCATTTAACGAATTTTTATAGTTCAAACTTTTTAACGGTTACGACAAATTCAAAATTTTGATCATGTAACACTGTAGAAGCATTGAAGAACACTGTTAAACACTGAAAAACACTGTAAAACATTGCAAAACACTGTAAAACAAAGAAAAAACGTGTTTTTGTTTACCAAAATGAAAAATTGCTAATTAAAATATTTATTCGTTTGATTAAAACTTTAAAATGCCCAGCGGGCCAATAACTGGATAGAATTGAACTATTAAATCAAACCAGAGTTCTCTACGCGGTCTAAATAATGTGCTAACGTTGTTAACAGAAGGTAGGAGGAATTTGGTGAATTCGAGTCTACATTCTTTTAGGGAACGTTTTCCCAAAGCCAAACTCATCCCTGGCCTGATTAAGCTCCTCATATTAATGCCACAATGATAAATTTCCATTTCCATCTTGTTTCCATCTCCAAGAACAAAGATGTTCTTTTGAAACACAAAACTTACAAAGTTAAAACTTTCCAAAATACACTGCAAATTGCCTGTAAAATAGCTCAAATGCCAGCATGCTGTCATCAACAGCTAACAAATTCCCTAATTTTGCTGGTTGAACTAACCATCTTCTCATCTTAACATTTCACAGAATTCATCAACAAAATGTAAAATTAAGAGGAACGAGAAATTAATTACAGTTGAGGAAACAATGATATAGCGATTTCACGGCATTAAATATTCAATAGCTTCGTAAGTCCTTGAAAAAGCATTTTCAACCTTTTGTTTGAAAATTTTATTTTATATCCAACTAAACATTTAATATTCGTGTCATAACAAGACATTAATTAATTTAGAACAAAAATAACATCCCTTTTTTCAGCAACACATCCATAGTTGATTCTAGAATATTTGTTTATGTTTCCGTTCAGTAAAGTGACAACTACTTGAAAATTATAAATAAAACAGTTTATATAAAGCTTTAAGCCTTCCACAGAGAGGATTTTTTTTCTTTGTGTGCTTCTTTATGTTTTTTGTCTCGCACTTAAGGATGAAATTAACATAAAGCTCATAAATCAAAAACTCTTTAAAAGCATTCTTGCTTTCATTTATTTCGAAAAAAGATGGAGTGAAATTCTTGAGAATAAATTATTGTGGGACAGAGTTGGTGATGAATGAGTTCGTGTATAAAAAAGGATGAATAGATGGAGGGTTGGGTTTCCAGAAGTCTTAGTGTCGACGAATTCTCGAGAGTAAGTTCTGCATAGAGAACGAGATCAGGGTCGGGACTTCAAGGGAATTTCCCGATGTCGAATATTGAAACCGAATTCTTGATATCGGTATCGGGTGGTGGCTATATTATTGGTGGCGGCGGAATCGTCCTCATGTTCAGGAATTTCTAGTAAGGTTTCCAAAAAAAAAACAATTCATCAGATCAATAGCCCCGGAGTGGGATTTGAACCCATGCCCTTTTTCCATTACATGTCAGGTGCTCTTATAATATGATCTACCGGGGACTGTTTTGAGACTGTTAGAAAGAGTGATATAATGTGCACTACATTCTTCTTGTTTGTGCAGTTCTAATAGCATAGCTCAAATTGCTATATTGGATCAACCTGCAAATCCAGAACCTCGTTCGACACTTTACAACAAATTGAATGTTATATCCTTTTAAAATCACCTTATTATCAGGGTCATAGTTAAGGCGTCCAAAGGGGTCATCAATGATGTCATAATTTAAATCTATTTTAGACACAGACCTGACGGGAATATGGAATCATGGGGAAAAGACAGTTGCATACGAACGTGCATTTGGTGTTTTTGAGAGATGGATCCTTGGAGTCATCTTTAAATCCAAAAAGACAAGAGCTCAATGTAAGCGTGGGATTAATGCATAAATGTATTAGGGATTTGATAAGATGTGTCAAAGTGAACAGGTTTCAATCAGAGAGTGACTTTCTCAAAAACGACTGTTAATTTTTTTCAAAAAAATATTTTTTGTCGTTAATATTCAAATTTTTTTTGACCGTTACTTTTATTTTTCTTCGTAACGGAAATTTGTATTTTAAAATAAGTTGAGTTCGAAATGTTCGAATTTTTCGACAATCTAATGTCGAGAAACTCGAATTGAAGACGGCCACACTCTGGTTTCAATTTATAAAATCCTAAATCCGACTTTGTTGTTGGTTAAAAATCATATGGACGACTGAAGAACTCTTGAAAGAAGACTGTTGATAGAGAAGCATCTTACTTGGTATTGATCATTGGCAGTGCACTAAAGATAGCGATAGAGCATAATTTAGGCGACATCCGAGAAAGGCAATGTATCATAATTGACCCTAACAGAAAGTGAGCATACTCACCATCGTATACTCAATTGAGCATGCCAAAATTTGTGACTACCCTCATGAGCATGCTCGTTGATAGTTCGAGTGATCTGTTGGGTCAGCGATCTAAAGGAAGTTTATAAGACCTGACTGTAACATTAATTCCAACTCTACAATTAATTGACAACAAAATATCAAACAAGTCTCATAAAAACTTTTTTTGTTTCTAAACATTTTCCTTCAAGATACACAAAAAGACTTATTAAAAATAAAAATATAAAAATGAAAAATTTTGGCATTTAAATTCAAACCCACATCACAACACTGCCGCCCCTTAAAGAAGAACGAAGGCGACAAAAATTGAAAATTCCATTCAAAATTCCAACAAACTTATTAAAAGAGCGAATAAGAAAGCAATGAAAAAAAGAAAAGCTTCAAAATTTTTCTTCTTATCTCCCATTAAAAAAGTTTTACACATTTCATACTCGTGTTCACAAAAAAAAAAAAGCAACACACACACATAAGAAAAGCGCTACAAATTCCTCATCCTCAACTGAATTCCATAATAAATAGGAGTTTTGGAAATAAATTTTTAAGAGAAAAGTTTCAGCAATACAGAAAAAAATTACAAAAGTCCTTGTGTTATTGATCGAGGAACTTAAGCGCATTTTTGTCCCAGCGATCAGTAATTGATTAATAAGTCACTTCCAGAACGAAAACACAAGATCCAGTAAGATCCAGTTCACTTTCAGAACTAAAAACCAAGATCCAGTAAGATCCAGTTCACTTCCAGACCTAAAAACCAAGATCCAGTAAGATCCAGTTCACTTCCAGACCTAAAAACCAAGATCCAGTAAGATCCAGTTCACTTCCAGACCTAAAAACCAAGATCCAGTAAGATCCAGTTCACTTCCAGACCTAAAAACCAAGATCCAGTAAGATCCAGTTCACTTCCAGAACTAAAACACATGATCCAGTAAGATCCAGGTCACTTCCAGATCTTAAAAACAAGATCCATATAAAACTTCCACAAATTTAAGAACTTCATCATTTAACGGATTTTCATAATTCAAACCTCATAACGGTCAAAAAAAAATTCAAACATTGTTCAGTAAACACTGTTAAAACATCGACAAACATTGAAAAACACTGTAAAACAATGAAAAAACGTGTTATTGTTTTTGTTGTTGTTGTATATGAAAATGAAAAACTGTTAATTATAGTATTTATGCTTTGATTTGAGACTTCTAAATGACCGATAACCCAATAACTTGATAGAACGAAGCTATTAAAACAAACCAGAGCTCTCTACGATGTCTAGTTTTCGAGATCTCGCGTTCCAGCCGAACGAACGAACGAACAAAGTGCATTATTAAGCTATTATTTGGAAACAAGTTTCAAAAATGCGCTAAAAATGGTTATAGTCCTGGTGCTATTGATTGATGGACTTAAGCGCATTTTTGTCCAGTCATCAGAACTTGATTAGCACAACAGAAAAGCAATTGTGAGGAACTGAAAATTGTATGAAAAATAACGGACATTTTTTTTTTGAAAATTAACGGTCGAGAAAATTCAAAATTTCAAAGGACTAAAAACACGTGTTTTTTTGAATGGAAAACTAAAATATCATGAATTAAAACATTTATTCATGGTTTTAAGCTACCAGATCAAGCGATAATCCAGTAACTCGTTAGGATGGAGCTAATAATTCAAACCAGAGGTCTCTACGATGGGTCTGGTTGCTAAGATTTCGCATCTTAGACAGCCAAAAATCTAGCAATTCAGCAAGCCAGCAAGCCAGCAAGCCAGCAAGCCAGCAAGCCAGCAAGCCAGCAAGCCAGCAAGCCAGCAAGCCAGCAAGCCAGCAAGCCAGCAAGCCAGCAAGCCAGCAAGCCAGCAAGCCAGCAAGCCAGCAAGCCAGCAAGCCAGCAAGCCAGCAAGCCAGCAAGCCAGCAAGCCAGCAAGCCAGCAAGCCAGCAAGCCAGCAAGCCAGTCATCTAGTCAGTGAGTCGGTCAGTCGGTCAAATTGAAGTTAAGTGTCAATTTAGTCCAAAAATGCGCTAAAAACAGAACAGATTGAAATAAAATTTACGGTAAAATGTCTTTTTGATATTGAAAGAGAAAATAGGAGATCCAGTATAAGAGTGAAGCATTAAAAAAAAAATTGTGGGAATCTTTAATGACAGTTTAAGTTTTTTTAAAACCATTTTTATAACCATATCGTTCTCCCAAGAATGCCATAAAGCTGCCAGCACTTTTCATGAATGACAACAAAATAAATGACGATAATAATAATCTTATATGTGGCGACATGTGCGTTCCCTTTATCTATGTCGTGTACACTACACACATGTTTATATTCATATGCATGCGTGTATTTGTATGTAAATTTTTTTTTTATTGCAAATGCGTTAGACAACTTCTTTTTTTTTGGTGTGTGACTTTTGATGATAGCTTCCGTGGGGATCATGCTATGTATATTTTTATTTGAAAACATTTTATTGCCAAAGTTTAACCTTGAAGGACCCTCAACAGACAAATAGCATAAATTTATGGTATGGAACCTGAGTGAAAAATATGAAGAACCTCCATTTGTTGGCCAAATGGCGTTCATATGGCTATTAAACGGAGGTGGTTTCAATTTTGTATTAATAAAAGAGGTTTAGCGGAGCCTTATTCGTTTGTGTTGCTAGTGGAAACACCAGTATGGGACCTAAAAGCGGTCTCTTTGCCTGTTAGGGGAATGATATAAAATTTAAGAGGTCGAAGCCGAATTGAATTTCCAACAGTTAAGAACCTTTTTAGGTTTGACCCACACACCCTCCCCACTCCTCTCCTTCTAGGGAAAAAAATCTTCAATTTCTTTGAGATATTGTAAAAAATCCTAATATCCAATTACATTTTTCGATCCATCCAAAATAACCCCTTCTAAAAAACAATGGAATTAATATGAAATGTTATACTTCACAAGTGTCAGTAGAAATAAATTCCATGCAAATTTTAGTAGTATTTTTACGAACTCAATTCGACTTCAATTTTCTGTAAAGTTATATGAAGCTTAAAAGTTCAATTTTAAACAAAGGAACTACGTATTTTATCTAAGATTCATACCTTTATGTGAAATCGAAAGACAATTGCAATCAATTAGAATCTCAGAATAGAAATTCAAACGTAGTTGACGTTTAAAGAACAAAGACTATGATAATATATGCTATAGTGAATAGTTTTGAGTACATTTTTGAAAGAAATGGCGCTTATAAATATAAATTGATTAGCTGACTAGGTGAACTGGCTAAGTGGCATCGTAGCAAGTTCTACTTTGAACATTATTTAATTCTGTGCCAGGAGCGAATTCGGAAGGGTTTTGGTTGTCAATTTTTCCATTTTTTTCGGAATTTTCTTTCGAAATTCATTGATTAAATTGCATTTTATACTTAAATTAATGACTTTTAGCTTAATGAAAGTGACTCGAATCTTACTCAATTTTGGTTTTTAGTCAGGGAAAGTGACTTGGTTTGAATCTTATTTTTTATATATATTGCCAAAAAATGTGTATCTTAAATTGCAGCTTTTTGGAAATAAAATATTAATCCCATCAGTAAAAATGCGCTGAATAACACGATAACTTCCATTTCTTTGACTAATTGTAAGCCTAGATCTAAAGAAGCATTATCCTAACAGACAAAGTATGCTTTCATGTATTTCTGTACCACTATCGGACCAAAAAAACGTTATCTTTGTCTACTTAGGGTAAGTCATCTCTTGCCTCCGTGATGCAATTTGTAAGAAAGTAAGTAAGTAATATGTATAGTCTGTGAAAGAGAAGCTAAACTTCTTACCCCACATCCAATAAGGTACACCCTATTACATACTTACCCAGAAAATCGAACTATTTCATCCAATAAACATCCATATGCCATCCACATCCTCTTAAAGTAAACCAACAACTTTCCATCAACAACCGTGACCATCAACACGTGGAAGTTATTGACATCTTGACATTCGTCACATTATTTTTGTTTTAAAGAAGCTCAAAGTCAAACATATCAAATTAATTTTTCATCTTTTTCTTCCAAAAGACTATGCAGCGCGAAGAAGAAGCACAAGGAGAAGAATAAGAAGAAGAACAGCAAGTGGAAAATGTTGAAGAAATAAAAACATTAAAGACTTCATAATATAATTTTATTGTTTAAAATTTAGGGGACAATGATTTCAAGTGAGAATAAAGCACACACAGAAACAGTGAGAGAGATAGAGAGCAGCAGCAGCGACAATAAAAATTCCACTAACCTTTTTCCCAAACTTCTTCCCATCTCCTCGGCCATCTCCACCATTTGAGATGTCTCTCATCTCTCTCAATTTCCTCTCCTCCCATAGTCGTTAAAACCATAAAGAATATAGGAAGAGAGAGTGAAGCATCAAAGGATATGCCATGTGTATAGTTTTATGTCTTTTAATTCTTCTTTATCACATTATTCCACAGCATAAAACAAAAGAATGACATGGAAGAAAAATATGAATCATTGGATATAGATGAGTACGTGAGAGAGAGAGAGGATGTGCTGAGAGGATGACGAGAGAGAATCACTTGACAAGAAGGCAATTTTCATTTCCAAAAGAAGCAGAAAAAGTCTTGAATGTGTCGATGCTTTACAGAACTAAAAAAAATAGGAATCTTCAAAGATTTTGTGCTTTATGTCCATATCCGAGAAGTGAAGCGAAATTGAATAAAAATTGTACAAAAGTACGAATGCTCTAGTCGACAGCATGTGCCATGCGCATAATAAACGCAATTTTTCTCATATCTGTTGTTCGGTCCGATTGAAGCTTCTCGTTGTGTAGCAGCTAGCGGCAACATCATGGAAATATAAAGGAACAATTTTCTTTTCTTTTTTTTGTGTGTTACTCTCTCTGAGCATCCCCAATTTCAGTTTTTCACAGATCGTCAACGACACTAAACCCGCGTTACGAGACTTTTTTTCAACGCGAGTGAAAAAAAAGAAGAAGGAATAAAAATTTTTTTTATGGTGAAAGCTTCAGCTGGAGACAAACAACAAAATTTTTTTTCGCATCCAGCTGCTACATAAGCATATGCAAAACTATTGAATTTTTTGTGGATTGAATTTTTGGATGATTTTAAAGCTATTGGAAATAAAAAAGGAGATTGTGTTGAGGTATTTGAGATGAGATAAATGAAGAGAAAGTTCCTTGTTCCTATATAAAGCATAAGAATGAAAAAAAAAAAAAAATGAGTTCCTGTGGATGAAAAAAAATGAAGAAAAAAAAAATTCTTTTGTGTGGCTTAAAAAAGGAAGGAATCAAAAAAATGCAAGATGTGAAAGTGTTCGATTAATTCAAATCTTATAAGGAACAACATCCTGCAATTGTGCATGTATATGACATGACAAAAAAAAATATATTCTGTGTTTGCGTACATCATATTTTTTTATGATAAGGCACGACAATAAAGTGACCTCGACTATGAAAATGACTTTTTTTTGTTGTGTTCATTTTCATTGCGTCTTAAAATTGCAAATGTCCATCATCCAGCAAAAAATTTCCATTTGGTTGAATTGTATATTTTTAGTGCAATATTTTATGTGGAAATGTTGGTGATTTTTGCGCTTTGTCTGTCAGTCAGATTGACTGTTTTAGGGAATTTATTCACTATATGAAAAAAATGTTGTATTTGATGCTGATGATTAGTTCCTATTGATCCACTGTGTAGGGCATTCATAAAATGGTTGATTAGGTTTCTTCCTGGCAGAGCTTGAAATCGACTTGGATTTTATATGGAAATGTCGACTTTGAGCTCTGGTTCTTGCCTAAATCGACTAATTCTGTTAGTTCCCTTTTTTGTTGCTCTGTCTCTTTTTCTAAGATTGAACGTTAATTGTAACAAAATATGTGGATATTAAAAATGCAGGCATTAAGCTGAACTTGAATTAAACTCGGGTAATACAGACTCGACTCCATATGAAATTAAGTCGACTTCGAACTCTAGTTAAATCTTGGTTCAATAGAAATTGAACAGAATTGTCATTTAACTGAACTGAAAAAGTCACTTCCTATGCTGTTTAAAGTCACTTTTTTGCCGCTTATAATCACGTCTTCCTTTATCAATAGTCAAATGAATAATATTTAAAGGACCCAGCTTAGAAGCTGAATACTCTGTGATTAATTATCTATCGAAGGTCTACATTCTTTGGACCTACAGTTTACATTGTAATAAAATCCGAACCACTTGTTTAGAAGTCAAAAAAAAGAATTATTGAATGTGATTTTGAAGTTACTTTAGAATTTTTAAAGTGAAATTTGACGATTTTTCGACAAAATGTTCAAATTTCATATCAAAACATTAAATAATGATGTTCAAAAATTATGGAGGAGTGAGCGCAGGGTTTAGGCTAACTATAAATTCTAACTGTAACACTGTCAAACTCCACTAAACTCCTGCCGATTCTAGTTCAGAGCCCCCTTTTGTATTGAAATTTTTATGATATATCCCCTTTCTTAAAATTTTTAGAAACGTTTGAGTCTAGTCACTCCCTACCCTTGAATAATTTTTGTCTTTAACTCTAATTAGGAAGCAAAAATTTAAAATTTAGTTTGTCTTAATCTGGAATTTAAAGTCTTGATGCTTTGATGCAAAAAATAGGAATTTTGGATTTTCCGTTCACAATTGAAGAATTATGTCTAAATAGGGGTATTATGATCACTTTATATGCTACAATTCAGAACTTTTATTACAATTTAAACCATTTAAGAATCGGCCATAGAGGGCATCATACATACCCAGGAATGTACACCAGATAAAAATCATTTTCTTTCGGATAAAATTTCTTCATTGCACAAGCACAAGATGAAAGAAATTATCATGTCTATACCTGAATACACAAATTGGATACTGAATTATAGGGATATGTGCCTTAATAATTCAGAATTATGGGCCTAAATCCAAAAATGTCCAAAAAATCCAAAAAATTACATCCAACTAAAATGCCCTTTCTCATTCACATACTCGCGAACTTCATTACTAGTTTCCTTCTTGTTTTCTTTTATTTCATTCCATTACTGGCGACGAATGTAAGTGAGAGCAAATATGAACATTTATACCCATGGAGATTTTCATTTCATCATAATTTCATATCACTCTGTCTGTATTTATAGATAAAAAAGAAAGTATACGGAATAAATGGTTTTTTTTTTTTGGATAGCATAATGTGTGTATATATTGTGGTCGTGTACATTTATTATGGAACAACATACACAATATATAGATATATAGACATGGATAAATCCTATGTGGATCGAGAAATTATATTTACAAGATATGATTTATTGGTTAGTGCGGTATTTCGCTTGAACTGAGACTAAAGAAATTTCCTTCTTCTGTTGATTTTATCCGAAATAAATGTGCTTCTTGTTTATTTGGTCAAATTGGCTGACTGGTGGCTATTTGGTTAGATATATGGTTTTGAATCGTATGCAGTGGAATTTGGATAATTTTAATTTCGAATTTAACATGTTCTTTGGATTAAATGCACAAATATTGTGTGAAGACCATGAGATATGGCTTGGTTGTGAAAAAGATTCTTGAATTTGATTAAGATATCCATCTGGAAGAATCTCGTGAGAATGTGGATTCTAAAACAGTGGTGGTCAACCTTCTGTATTTTGTGGCATATCTTGGCTATAAGCCTCAACCGAAGCCGCACACGAAATACGGTTCATGACTTGATATGACACACTAGAGTGTTGCGACACACAGGTTGTCCATCTAAACCTCATAAAAAATTATTTTTTTGAAAACTTTCAAGCAGATCTTGAAATTGTCTTGAATTTTTGTGGATTTAAGTCGACTTGAGTCGATTTTTCCATTCAAAATCCGAGTCGAATTCTTCAAGCTTTGCTTTCAAGCCTTTCAATTTTTAATTCAGATTTGAAAAGTTATAGCCAACAAAACTTTTTTAAGGAATTTTACGGAATTTTATATTAAATTTTTTAAAAGGTTTACGATCAATAAAATCAATTTACTCACTCGAGTGAGTAATAAAAAGTCTACATTTGTGCATAAATGTGCTTAATTTAATTAATTGCTTACTCAGCAAACAATTTGTTGATTTTTGAAAATTAAAATTTTTCTAGCATGAAAAAAAAAATTAATATTTTGCGGTTGATACAGGGGTGTATTCGGAAGTGTTTAGAAGAGCCGTTCCATCGTAATTCCTTACTTGCTTCCTTGACGAAGGCTCACGGGGGACCATTGCCGCATTTAAAATTCGTCGAAATCCGGATCTTTCTTTAGATAATTTCTGCCAGTTTCTAATTCCCAGCACTTTTGCGTCGTTGCTCATACAGCTTTTTGGTCCCTCGTAATTACTGACTCTATATACCTATCCCGAGGGACATAATGAAGAAGGTTCCGCAACGGAACTTTTAAGGCTTCGCTAAATTCATTTATTACCACCAAATGAAATTCGTCACCATTTGGCGTCCATATAGCTGCCAAAAATAGCTATTTGGAGCCATCATCATTTATTTCGCTCGGATATGTGGAGCTTAGGATACTACAAAAGGCTTTCTACCTGACTTTATTGAAGGCTTAATCACCAAATTTGTACAAATTATATGATTTTGCATCTAGGAATGATCTAACTAGTTCTCATCTAACTGACATTCTGCTTGAACTGTCCTACTTACGCTCCTGCGTTGCTTTTGGAGTTTCAGGGCGTCTATTCCCTTGTGGATTCCATCCTGTGTTGTGATTCCAAAGTGTGTGAACTGTACTGTTATACTTTTCAATGAGTATCTCACAATTAATGTCCTCCTGGCCACGGGATTTGTATGAATCCCAAAAATATTGAGAGATTTTATAATTGTCTCCACAAAAAAATCTGGAAAATTGAAGAATCTTTTCCAGAAATTCGGACATCCTGCCTTCAATTTGACCCCATCCCCTGCATACGCTTAACATATTGAACATAAAAACTTGACATTCCAGAAACATTAACAAATGATACATCTGACAAAACATCACTAACTAGCCTCAAAAACCGAAATTCAATTATCACAAAATTCCCTACAAAAATATAAGGAACAAAAAAAAATGCACAATAGCCATCAACTTCAATTATTATTTTACCATTTTTACTCATGTCAACTGTTGGACACATGTTTGAGGGTTCTTTAAGTCCCACAAAAATTCTTTGCTCCTCATACGTGTCCATTAAATGACAATAATGAAGTTGATTTGTTTCTTCTTGTTATTGTATGAGATACACAAAAAAAAAAGTTGGATATATTTCATCATGACATGCAGACCCGATTGGCATAGATTTTGTGAAGATTTGTCCGAGTGGAGCATGTTGCGATTTGGGCTACATGTTTTATAAATCAACTTGCACGCATTCAAGTATGAATTATTAGTTTTTGGTCTAAAATGACATTTTTGGTACGGCAAAAATTTTAAATGGAGCCAAAGTTTGTGGATCAGTAATATGAATTTTTGTGGATAAATATTATAAATATGATATAGCTACAATAAATATTATTCATTTTGCATCGTTTTTGGGTTCAAATTCTCAAAAGACGTACACTTAGTCAGGGTCACGATTTAAACCGAATCTGATTCCAAGGTAATGTCACATAGGCCTGAAGCCTAATTTTTGATGGATTAACCGACTTGTGCAATTCGGAATTGTGGTTTTCATATAAATACAACAAGCACTATAAGGATTGCATTGAATTTTTGGAGTATATGACCCTGAGCTTAAACCTAGTCATACAGTTGACTAATCTTACGATGCTTCACTTAGGTTGTATTGCATCAAGGCACATTGTCAGATATATGTAAAATAATTCATGTACATGATGGTCGCTTCTAGAATAATTCTGATTTTGGAATTTGAGTCCTGGATTATAGTTAATGTCGAGTTTTTGTAGAAGCATATCAAGATGGATGCTATAAAGTCATTTTTCTAAGACACAGTTGACAAGATTTTGGGATTTCGGATTCCAAATGTACAAAGAGATGCATCCACATTTGATGAGTCAAGTCTCAATTCTGTCGACTTAAGTGACTCAATTTGAGCAGTTAATTGCAATTTTTCATACAAAACATATTTAGGATGGGGTTTAAATTCTTTAAGAAGGGGATAACTTCCCCAAACTCCGTTCAACCCCTAAAATACCTCACATCCTGAGTTGCAAAATAAGTTTTTGTAGGCAAAACCATATAAATTATCAAGAATTTGTACGGTTTTTTCCTGTTTTAGGCACCTTTTTGCAACTCTGGTCACATCCCTTTATGGCAACAACAAGAAACACCACCGACCGGGTAACCAACACACATATTTAAGTCTATATAAGACTATAAGTAAAAATATGAATAATTGAACATGAGTGTTAGTGAAAAAAATGCTCTATACAGCATAAAGTTATTCTTCCTTCCTTCTTTTTATTCAGAAAAAAAAAATTATTCCACAGCATCAGTAAAGCACAAAGAATTTTCTTCTTAAAAAGATTCTTTTTTTTCTGTGCCTTTTTTTCTCTTCATTTCTATTTCATATTATATGTTGTGTCTTATGTATTCGCAAACTAACTACATATAGGCTTGCTTCTATTTTTGTGCACAAGATATTGAGAGCATAAGAATTGTTGTGCAATCGGAGTGGAAAATTTCATTCCATAAAACTACTAAAAAAAATTTGTAGAGCAATGGCACAAAAAGCTCAAAAAAATATTGTAAGGCAAGAAGTCAAGTCAGACGATGGAGGAACAAAAAAATATTTGGACTTGAAAAAAAGGGGCAAACAAAAATTTTATTTTCTTTGTGAAAATTGGAATAAAAGTTTTGAGTCAAAAGCTCTTTTTTAGTATTAAAGTGAAGTGATTTTAGAGATGCTTTTTGATGCTGTGCTATAAATAGCTCAAGTGAATCCGTTTTTGATTATTTGGATAGAAATAATTTTTGGAGCAATGATTCTTTTGAAGTTTTGTGAAAATAATAGTGCGATTTAAATTGATGGGGAGATTCAGACAAAGCTAGTGAGTGGCACACAAAGGAGGTGAAGGAATCAGTATTAATTAGAGGCGAATTCAAGGGTTGAATAGGTTTAATTAGTGAAAAAGCTTCCGAAACCCAACTAGGTTTTTGCGATACCCACAAAAAAGTCCAATCCTCAATTTACTCAAAAATTCTGATAAGCCTCGGTCAAAACCGCGCACGACATACAGTTCATGATATTTTGAACAATTTTTGGCAGCACACAGGTTGCTCATCAATGTGATAGACTCTGATATAAATGTAGTTCCCAAATGAACTCTCGTGTTTCTCGGGCTTGAATTATATTCATTGAGATTAACTAGTGGCTTCGTTCTTGGTTACTTTATGTTCAAACACCGACTTGGTTGTTAGTTGAGACTCGGCAATACAAATTTTCAAAAAGTCTTTTTTTCGAGTCATACTTATTCACTGGAAACGCAACTTACAGTCTACCTTTGAATGCTACATGCAGTAATGCCATTAAATGGAATGCAAGTGTTTCAGATTCTATTACATACTGTTGGTCAAGGTTTGAGTGCGGTGGTTTGACAAAACCTTAGTAAAACTTAATTTTGGAACTTAATCACTTTAGTCTTGACTAAAGTATAGCAGATAAAATAACACTTTTTCAATAACTTGAATGGGAATTGATCCTGCATGCTATGACTTAAAGTCGTATGTTCTTACCACTAAGCTATTAGAGTTGTTTTACGTGCTTGACAGAATGTCATCTAAAGATTCAATTCTGCTCTGTAGATTTTTAGACTTGGTTCTAGTTGAAAACTCACACAATTCTCCCAAATAGTTCAAGTTGGTCAATCGATACAAAATCTGGTATCAGATCGACGTGACTCTGGCATGCTGCAAGATTCAAACCGAATCCCTCACCAAGTCAGAGTTACGTCGATCTTGTGCTAATTTTTTGATCAATTAATCGATTTGTGCTGTTCGGACCTTACTCTTTAAATTATCAACATCCGGCTTCAATCCTAAGACGCAAACAACGCGATGCTTTGGATTTTTTAGATCAGAATATTTATTTAAAAATTTTTTATAGTTATTTCCGACTGCAGTCTAGAAGTTTTGTGTTTTATATTTTAAAGTTGTCTTGTGAACCGACAAAATTCGTAAAATAATTGCACAACAAAATAGGTCACGAAGCATTTCTCGACGACAAGAATCCACAAATGTAACTCATTTTAATAACAATACTCAACATAAAGCTTGCATAAAGCCTTATTCCTTTGTCGTAAAATCCAGCAATACCTGAAACATTTAATTACACGATTGCAATTATCTTCAAGATGCAGTGCAATTATTTATGCTTATTTTACAGTCATCTGGATATGCTTAAGTTTTAAAAAAAGTTTTTCCATATGTTAGATTAAAGTAGCAAATGCAAAAATTTGTTCCTTACTATATTCTTTACAGGAACTAATTATTCTATCTACATTTTTGTATATTTTTCATCTTCCTTTTATTTGCTGCTTTCTAAACGAGCTTACTACAAATTAAGAGATTTCCTTTCCTCCTTTTTTTACATCAACTATGTAATTCGTTTGTTAAATATAACTTGTGCTGCTTTGCGAGTGCTACTCAAGTAATTGCCATTTTTTTTTTGTTTTATTTTTTCGTTGCTCCTCTCAGATGGAATAAAAGTAAAATTCTTTCCTCATCCTTTTTGATCCTTTTTTGACGTTTTAGTAAATGAGTTTTTTTTTCTCTTCCTCTTCCATCATCAGCACCATTTTTGTTTGTCGACAAAGCTGAAATTGCTTGAAACATCTTTTTGGGGGGTTGTCTATGAATGAGGTTTAAAGGGGGGGAAATGGGATTTTTTTGGGTTGCAGTCAACTTCTGTATGAAGATCCGATATTCTTTCATATCTTGTCATTTGGTTGCACTCAAAATTAATTATGCCAAAATGAAGCATTTTAGCCTTTATACCGTAACAGACAATGAGCATCCTGGAAAGCATATGGCACAGAAATGGCCGAAAATCAAGTTTCAGCCCATTGTGACTGTAGAGAGTTGGTTTCTGTCCAAAATTAATGAAATTCAGAGAAATATAGATTCAAGTTGGACTAAGGTTGTGTTTTCAACAGTTTTCAGCCATTTTTATGCCATGTGCTTTTCAAAGATGCTTAATTTTGTAAGTATACTCATGAGCCTGCACCTTGTTTGGAACAAATTTGGAATATACAAAGCCAGCATATGAGTTCTGGAGTTAATATCTAAATAAGATCTGGTTGCCTACTCCGAGTGTCATTGACTAGGAGGAGGAGTCTATATAAAGATCAAATGAATTCCTTACTCGATTTGGCTTACACACGACTACCAGATTGAACCTTTTGTCGCATGTGTTATCTAAACTATATTATTGCATCCATCATAGGCAATTTCCCCGGATTACTATAAAATACTGATTAGTACAGTTCATAAGTCTAGGCAAATATATTCAGTAAGTCTACTTTTAGTGTATCCGAATATCACAAATCAGTTGATCGATCTAAAATGTGACAAAATTCCAGAGTGTCGGTTTGGGTGTCGTTTTGGTCTGGGGTCGGATTCAAATCAAATCTTGCACCAAGTCAGGGACGATATAAATCGAATTCAGCATCAAGACAGAGTCAAAATAAATCAATTCCAGCATTAAGTTACACTCGATTTGAATCCGACTCCAGGCCGGCGAGACTATGACTTGGTACAGGATTTGTAATAAATCGTTATTCCCGAATAGACAAGGATCTTATGAGGGTGGTCACAAAATTGAGCATGCTCAATTATATTTATTGAGTATGCTCATAAATATGCTCATTTTGGTAAGTATTGGATTGTCTATGAGAGAAGTCTCTAACAGACAAAGTAGGTTCTTTCAAGAGCAGAGGAAGCTGAAAGCAACATTCACATGAGCATGCTCATTCTCTGTTAATGGCATAATGCCAGATGTAGGATCGATTAACCTACTTATGCTATCCCGAATTGTACGTCACTACCAAACATTCCCATTTTCACAATTATATCTTCTCTCTGTTTTTTTTCAAGCTTATTTTACTTTGTACACTGTTGCTATTTCAATTGCCTTCTCGAAATGAAAACAATTTGTCAAAGATGAAGCAAGCAAAAAATTTTCTAAATGGGGTTGGAAAGTGAAAAAAAAAATGTAATTAAATATTTTTCAGACCTTCTCGTTATTTTGGTGGTAATTTTCTTCTTTCTTAGATGCTTATAAGATGCCACATCAGCTACTGAGTAGGATAAATCGAACTTGATGACATGCCATCAAGTTCTGAACTTTTAGTAATCGAGTACGATCAGATTTGATCCTCTTGAAATATTGCTGGCTCATTGACTTTTCGTTCGGTCGATAAAAAAGACCCTTTTACGGATAAAGGAACATCAAATATGTAGTTTAGAAAACAAAGATTGATTAATCTGGAAAATTAACATAATTTCATGGTCTATAAACTGCTTGTGCTTGTTCTTACTTAATTTCCATCAACAACTCAGCACTTCTTATTGGAAATCCGTACACATTATGTAAAAATGATGCTAGGACGTTTAACCTTACTTGTGCTCATTCAGTAGACCTATAGGTAACAGTGGGATATAGAACCACTCCTTTGTTGACACTTTGGGCAGCTTATTGCCTTTAGTCTACAAAAGGAGGTTGTTAGCCGCGTATTCGTTGCATATGACTCAAAAAAGGACAAGTGGAACAGTTTCCCCTGCCGAGTCTCGAACCTATGACCGCTAGGTCGGTACCACAATAATCAGGTATCGAAGTAAAAAGATTCGAGATACCTGGATCAAGACCGACATTAGGACCGAGACGAACACTAGGATTGATTCCGACATCGAGACTGATTCCGACACTAGGAATAATTCCAACACCGGGACTGATTTCGACACCGGGACTGATTCCGACACCGGAACTGATTCCGACATCGGGACTGATTCCGACACCGGGACTGATTCCGACACCGGAACTGATTCCGACATCGGGACTGATTCCGACACCGGGAGCAATTCTAACACCGGAACAGATTCCGACACCGGGAATAATTCCAATATCGGAACTGATTCCGACACCGGGACTGATTCCGACACTAGGACTGATTCCGACATCGTGACTGATTCCGACACCGGTACTGATTTCTACACCGAGACTGGTTCCGGCACCGTGACTGATTCCGACACCGGAACTGATTCCAACACCGGAACTGATTCCGACACCGGGACTAATTTCGATACCGGAACTGATTCCGACACCAGGACTGATTCCGACACCAGGATTGATTTCGACACTGGAAAATCAGTTACAAACTGAGCCACTTCGACTCACATAATCATCTAAACTATTCTAAAAGCTGCGCACATAAACATATGAAATTTGAGTATATCCAATTACGAATAGCTGATAACAGCTGCACACGATTCTTATCTCGTCTGACGTCACTACGATATCAATTTATCTCACTTTACCATCAATTAAATGTCAAAACATTGGTATTAAAAGCAATATCACGCTTTTCCTTTTTTCAAACGTCTGCCAACCCATGTGTAGGCTGTAAATTTCTCTCTTATTGGAAGTAAAAAATTTTTATTTCAACACAGTTGAGCTTGCATTTATTGACGTAAGCTTAATGTTAATTTTTGTTTTAAAATTTGATATTTTTATGACATTTGCGTCACTTTTTTTTTGTTAAAGGTTTCAATTACAATGGGTTAAATACGTACGTTGATTTCTAGAAGAATTGGAAAGGTAGAGAATAAATATTGGAAGTAGAGAAAGTAAATAAATAAATTTGAAAAAAAAAACACAGAAAATTGAGCGTCATACGAGGGTCAGCCAGGGGTGAAGCCAATATTTTTGGAAGGAACGATTTGGGAACGACTGATTTGGATAGTCACATCTTTTTAGCACAACCTTGTAACTCAGTAGATAAGAATACTTGACTTTTAATTGAAAGAGCATGGTTTTGAGTCCCACTAGTGCTACGCTGCAGAGAAGTGCTCTTTTTCTGCAGAATATTAGTTATCTTTAGTTAACCCTTAGTTCTAGTAAAGAGCAGAGTAAGGTGAAAGCAATGCAAATGAGCATGCTCATCTAGTGTATTTAAAGTGAGTTAGCAACATGATTCTCTTATGTTTATGAAGTAGAAAACCACAAATAATCTTTTAAAACTCTATCTTACTTGACGTGAACACGAGGATAGATCTTATGTACCAAGACTAAAATACATGACATTATAAAATGAATAAATAAAGTATTCTATTTCAAGCTGCAAAAAAATCTCAAATTTTATATGAAAATTTATTTGTGTAATGTAATATTTATCATCAGAAATATATTTAGACACGTCTGTAATTGGAAAAGGTATTGGAAGTGAGCAAAAAAAAAGTGTAATTTGTGTTATCTTAATTTACATGTTTGATACTCAAAAATAGAACTGCCTATTTTTATCAAAATGTTCATTTATTGACACAATAAAAAAAATAATCTATAAATAGGTACGGTTGAGTGCCTCAATATTACAATGACGATACATTTTGGGTAAAGTTTATTGTTCTGTAAAAATAGCATAAAGGTGCTTACTGAGAATATATATCAAGTCAGGACCAGAGTTGCAAAAAAGGTGCTCATGACAGGCGAAAACCGTACAAATTCTTGATAATTTGTATGGTTTTATAACAAAGAATCAAGAATTTGTACTGTTTTCACCTGTCAGTTAAATTATTGATAATTTATATGGTTTTTCTTATAAAACCATACAAATTACAAAGAATTTGTAAGGTTTTTGTATAACTTTTCAAAACCATACAAATTATCAAGAATTTGTACGGTTTTTGTCTGTCACGGGCACCTGTTTTGCAACTCTGGTCCTGTTTTTTGTTACAGAACCATACAAATTACCAATAATTTGTACGGTTTTCGCCTGTCATTTGCACCTGTTTTACAACTCTGGTCAGGACATAACAAAATAATGTCAGTAATGTCTTTTGAAATTAAATACCTTAAGCTTCTCATTTTATCATGAAAGTATCAGAATCTCGTTCTCATTCTCTATCGTCTGTGAGACATGAACATCCTTGAATCTCAAAATCATTCAATTGTGGTCATATTCAATGCACAAGAATCAGTCGTTTTTCCTTGAATTTTAGAATCTTGATGTAATTTCATCACTAATGAAATTTTGCTTTCTGTTTGATACTGCAATCTTCACGTTTGTAATACCAATGATGCTTGTAATGGCGATTGGTTTGATGTGGAATGATTGGATGGTGTTTATAAGTCGGGAATCGTGCTGGATTTGAGAAAAAATTGTGATATTTAGTTCTTAGTCTTTCTTGGGATCTCTAATGCATTTTGCAGCGACTCCTCGATAACCATGACTTTCTGTTTACTTGCTGAAAGCCAGCTATAGCTAACTTCCGATAAGTTTATTGATAATTTTTAATGGTTTTGGTTTCTGGAATATTTCAGCTTATTGGCAGACGACACACTTTTTTGAAGTGTAAAAAATTGAGCAAGAGCCTGAAATTTTGCTCTTCTAGCTACACCCCTGCCATCAACATGCCACTTGGGCTTACGCTTTTAAAATTTACACCTACTTCACTCCTTAATCCCTTAATCTCATTTTCTACTTAACACATTCCTTTATTAAAAGTTTAACGACCTTGACGACAATTCATGACTCAATCTTATTTCCTTGGAAAAATGTTAATGAAAAAAAAAGAAAAATTTTCATACGTAAGCATTTTTAGTAATTAAAAAAAAAGTCTCTTAATGGAACTTCCATCGACCCATGAGAAAAAAAAAATAATTGTGCAATTAGATATCACCCACTTTTTTTCCTTACAATCAATTGTCTTCATTAATAATCAACATCCAACATCCAACAAAAAAAAAATTACTTCATTAAATAATTTAATTTTAAGTACGTATGAATGAAAAATAACGGAATTGAAGTGCTTCATTTGGATTGTTACATTTTATGTTTTTATGAGGGTCTTCCAGTTTTTTTTTTTGTGCTTGATAACAGTAGAATCAGGCAATTTAATTCCTTGAAAATGACTTAATTAATCGTTTTCGTCTTCTTAGAAAGATTAAAGATTTTTCATTAAGAATTGTTGCGACTTTTTTTCTTATATTTGTTGTATAAAATGAGTTGTTTGGGGATATTTAGATGTTACGTAACGTAGAAATAACATTTTTAGATCCTACACCTTCAAATGTAGTGATTCAGCACATTGCTATGATACAACTGCTCTTCCGTAACGCTTTGTATCAAAACAATGATCCAAATTCATTAATGTTTTGCAACAGAGTTGGCATGTAGGTAGGAATAGTCGGCAAAAATCCATCGAGTCCTGGGTTTTTCAATAGACCCCTTGCGAAGGATGTCACATTCTGTCGATGCCCTCTTTCACAAGTTTCCACCTTCTACTAATGGTCTTTTTGAAGCATTTCATCCAATTTCTTCTTTCTTTGGTGGCGCAGATTACCATCCTTCCGCCAATGACTCTTTCAGCAGGTAATCTCGCTGGGCCTCTTCAGCGGTTAAACCCCTTCTGCAGATGTATCCTGTGGGGCCAATATCGGCAAACTTATTAATAAAAAATAAACGTTAAAACTCAAGTAACATCCAAAAACGTTATGGGAGAGGGCCAGTTTACCCAAATCCAGGATCCTTCATACAAAGCATATCAAGATCCAGGACCATCTCAAGAACAGCTCAAATTACAAATATTGTCACTTTTGTCTTTTTTGTCACATTCTTTGTAATTTGTCATTTGAGTTTTCCACCCTCCGAAATCACCGACGGAAGGTGGCAACCAGATGAAGCCGGCTACTTACGGATGATGGATTAGTAAGCGGCAAACCCGTAACAGGCAAAGAGGATTCTTTCATGGTACAGAATGACTACTACGGACTATAAAAGCGGTCTTTTTGAATGTTAATCAGGACACATCATATTCTGATCATATTCGCTAAGCTCCGTCGCTATATCATCGTATTAACGATAAGTTGCAAAGTTGTCCTGGGGGCACAGTGACATCGGTTTTTGCGAACTCTGCTTTGTACCAAAATTGTGTACCTTACCCCTCCTCTCACTACGCAACACCCAGATAAGTGTTACGTAATTTCCAAACACTCCCCAATTCCATTTAGTCTCAATTTCTTCTCTATATATTCCCCTTTTTTGCTTAAATTTAAATGAAAGAGTTCCTTATCTGTCAAGGATTGTCATAAAGTTTTGTGTGGGTTAAAATGAAAAGTTTGTTTTGAGAGCAGCAAAAAAAAAAAAAGACGACTGAAAAGCTTTTTTTTTTCATTGCCGTTCATTTTCTTTTGACTTGAAATTTTCCTTTTCTCTCAATTTCAATGAAGGAACAAGAAGTTCTTCAACTTCTTTTTATTATTTTCATTCTTTTTTTTGTATGTTTTCGAATCAAATGAAATGCTGTTTATTCATTTTGACTTGGTGATTGTCAGGAGATTGACTTAAAGTGTTTTAATAATAATACAGTGGGAAGTGGAATTAATTCGATAAAGTTCTTAGACATTTTTGCTTTTTTAAAGGTTTTTAAGACCTTTTAATGCTTTAATATTGTTTTTGTTTATTATATTCTTAAAAAGGAGTTAAATACTTTACAGCTTTTGAACAAATGTGGGATGTCTTTTTCTGGGTCTTTAGATTGTCTCTAATCTAGCGAGGAAAACCACATTTTTCGCTGAAAAATTGGGTTTAAATTATACTTTCTCGATACCAGGACCGGGGAAATGCCGGGACAGTCTCGACAGGATCCCGTCCCGTCCAGGTCAAAGAAGATTTTTGGGAAAACATCGTTTAAATTAACCTTCTCGGTGCCGTTAAGACCACTGCGCAACTTATCTTCAATGTGGCGACACAACAATACCCTAACGAGTATGATGTGCTGTTCGGGACTGAGTATTACTGCATTGATGCAGTCATTAGATTTCCTAAATCTAGATACTCATTATTTTCATAATCTTAGTTCCATTTATATTCCGAGACAGAAAAAGGCTTTCTCTAGAGAGTATACTATACTTTAATATACCAGAGCTCAAAGTAGACTGGGATTTTACCTGGAGTCGAGTCGACTTGAGTCAAATTTTTCATACAAAATCCGAGTCGACTTCGAACTCTTAAATAAAAGATTGGACCATGCTAACGAATGTGACTCTTAAGGTTACTCGCTATTGAGGCCAAGACGACTTCTCAGTCTTAGTCTAGAAAATTTGTCAAAATCGATACTTTGGGACTCCTTAGTTCCTCTCACAGCATACGATCCTTTTCTGCTAAGAGCGATTCATATTTGAGTAAACTTTGATGGACAAATTATGGATCAGTTTTAAGATCTTTGGTACATGATGTGCCTCCATATAGAGTTGGAAAGCCGAGATATACTTGCTCTTCTCTGTACTAGTATATTATTTGGATGAGTTTGTTGATGGTATCTAGAGCACACGAATTGTACCTAGAATCATTGCAGACACGAGGGGATACATGACTTACTCGTGTCTTTGCAATGTTAAGAACTTGCGAGTGATTCGAATCCCACTATAAACTTTAGGTTGTGACACTACCAAAGGGCTGCTAATGATAGATTGTATTGAACTGCAATAGATTATAAATTGCAGTGCCTACAGCTCATCGCAGTGCCTAAAGTGGGGTCATTCGAATCATTGTATAATTCAGATAACTTTTAAGCATATTTATTGAAAGTTCAAATCTCATTAAAATTTCCAAACCATCCAAAAATTCCCCGTTTAAAAGCGCCTTAATCATCAATTTCAAAAAAATAAAATTCCAATTCATGACGCACGCACCACTTTTTTGTTTTTGTTTCCAAATTCTCATTTCCTTCGATGATGTAGGTATTTAAAATAAAAAAAAAGTTTTTTTATGAGAATAATTAATGATGAAAATTTTTCGAAGATGTTTCATTATATAATCACGTTGACGTAAACTTTTTTTGGGGAAGGGTTGATTGTGACTGAATTTTTATAAGCACTGACTGTTTTAGATAAATATGATGAATGACATGACCTCAATCATTCCAAAAGATTTGCTAATTTCAAATTAAAAAGACTTTTTTTGTTCCTTCAAATTGTTGTTGTTCCTTCATTAAATGATATACTTGCTGCCGTTGGCATATTTTGTGCTTCAATTTCTTGTTATTTCAATTTTTTTCTTTTAACTGATATAAGCTCTTGAGGGATGTAAGAAAAATAATATCAGGATGCTTGTATCCTGGAAATCAGTCTTAGTCTCACATGCTTACACACCTTTGATGTTGCAGATGCCATAAACATGCACAATTATTTTCTTTCATTTCCTCTGCTGGATTTTATTTATTAAGTTTAAAGGAATTTTTTCAGCAATTCTTAAATGACGTCACGTATAGCATAAATTGGTTAATTTAGTGATCTCTAAACCATTGTAGGCAGGACTCCAGTGGAGACGCCTCACAAGAAAGTGGAGTATTTGTGGAATCGGACTCTAATAAACATAAGGGACTGCATAGAGTTCTGACTTTTTGGACTTTTGGAGTCCAAACTCCCAAAGCCTTGTCAATTCTGGTCAAAACCAGAGTGTGGCTTTCTCAAAAGCGACCGTTAAATTTTTTTCAAAAAAATTTTTTTGGTCGTTAATATTCAAATTTTTTTTGACCGTTATTCTACTTTTCTTCGTAACGTAAATTTTTATTTTAAAATTGGTTGAGTTTGAATTTTTTGAATTTTTCGATAATCTAATGTCGAAAAATTCAAATTTGAGACAGCCACACTCTGGTCTAAACTATTTTGTATCAGAAACTGCACACTGCATGTGGTTGATGGCATTTCCATTGCACAGCAATATGTCACGGCTTATAGGTTGAACAGCACTGGATTAATCAATCAAAAATTCGAATGAGGCTGGGGTGTTTTGACTTAGTGCCGGATAGAATCGATGCCTGCATGATGCCAACATTTGAATCTTATTCTAAAGAGTAGCTGCAATTACAATTCATCTAAAAATTGTAGCTCTTGTGTACTTTCCTATTAATAATTCCTTATAACCACTTAATTTATTCCAAGAAGTCAATCAACTTCATGTGTGGGTGGATTTTGACATCCAAAAGGCTATTTTACCTTTACATAAGGCTTTTCTTAACTTTCTAAGTGAATTAGTCTACAGTTTATAATTTTTTGTGCATACTAAAAGGTGTTTTTGGGTCCTTTTTTGTTCATAAATTTTCACACTGTGTAGGTATGTACTTAGAAATTAATAAATGAATACTGGCTGTAGGATGTTGCAAATGAGATTTATTTTACGATTTTTTTAAAAATTATATTCTGAATAATTAGACACAAGTAAGTAGCAATGTAATGGTCTGTAGGAGTCCGAGCATCATCTTTGACTTGAATTCGATGGTGGTACAGATCAACTGTATTTCATGGCCTCTCTCGGGGTCGCTTAAAGGTGGTTCTATTGCCTGCCAATTGTTAATACCAAATGAGCAACATCCTAATAGATCGAAATCAACTGTCACGGTCCTGTTTGGGTAATGACTTGTCGCCAAGGTGTCTTGTAGCGTAAAATAGTCCAAATTGCAAAGTTAAGCTCCTTAATTTCGTGTCCCTTATGTCGGAACCCTTCAAATCATGGCCCTTATGGACATTTGTATATGTATTGATTAATCAACTGCCCAAATAGCACAAGTTGGGTAATTGATCCGAAATCGGGCACCAGATTGGCATGACTTTACCATTGTTCTGGATCATAGCCGAATCCAAGACCAAATCGGAGATACGCAGGTCTGAAACTTGATTTCGGATCGATTATTCCAGATCTAAACCGAATCCAGCACCAAGTTGAAGTCACCCTGACCTGAGACCAAATTTCAGATTGAATAACCAACTTGTGGCATTGGAACTGAATTAATGATCTCACAATTCTCAGAAAAAGCTGCCTGAACAGCACATGTCTCTAAATTGATCTGAAATCCGGCATAAAGTCGTCATTACTTATGACTTTGGCATTGCTCTTGATCTAAGCCAAATCCATCACCAAGTCAAAGTTACACAGGCTTGATGCCAGATGAAGAATCGATTAACCGACTTATGGCATTGAAACTGAATTGATGATCTCACGATTCACAGTAAAAAGAGCTTATAAAGCTGAAAGCATTAAAAAAAATCATAATAAAAATGACTAAAATTGTAATTGAGTCATGACATTCTCAAGTGAAGTAATCATCCCTACAATTTCGATCTAAATCATGAGAAAGCAAAAAATTCTTTCAATTTTGACATATCATGTGCTGTATCTATGTGAAATAGGAAATATTTGACAGTAATCATTTACACATTGCGTAAGCATATAAAAATGATATATGTCCGTATGGATTTTGTAACTCACCACAAAGCTTCACAATTTCATCTTCATCGTCATTTGTCGTTGGATATAAACAGAGTGTGGCCGTCTCAAATTCGAATTCTTCGACATTTGATTGTCGAAAATTTCGAACTCAACTTATTTTAAAATAACAATTTACGTTACGAAGAAAAGTAAAAATAACGGTCAAAAAAAAATTTGAATTTTAGCGACAAAAATATTATTTTCTGAAAAAAATTAACAGTCGTTTTTGAGAAAACCCACTCTGGATATAAATTTTGTTGTTGTTGTTGCTGTTGATGTTGTCATTTCTTCGCCTCTCGATGTAACCGAATGTAACGGCATCGACTCAACGCCATTAAATTTTATATTTTGTATGTGCTGCTTATAAGCAAGAGAAAAAAAAATGTTTTTCTTCATATTTGATAAACTTCGGTGGCCCTTTTTCCTCCTCATTTCCTTTCCATTCCTTCCTTTTATCTCCTTCTTCCTTCTTGTGCTGTGCTTCATGCAAAAAAAGCCGAGAATGTTTATTACAAATTCATGAGAAAGTCTCTCGTATACTCACAATGTGCTAAAGCTGACTTCCATTCGCTACTGCTATTGTTTTCTTTTGCTTTATACTTCTTATATGGCCCCATCATTCGTACTTGTTCTTTACATATACTGAATGTTCACATGCGGGATTTTTATTATTGCAATATTTTCTTTTTGCTTTCTTTCGTGTAAATGTCCTGATGTATTTGATTTGTCGGTTGTTCTATCTAGTGAATTGTCACACTTGCTTATCGTCTTGAAAACAATTTGGAGACAACTTAGATGTTGTGGATCGGATTGGCTTTGTGAAGATTTGTTTGTGGATTGGATTTTTTAATTAATTTTTTGAATGATCTGGTATGAGTCTAGTATTAAGGATGTAGTGGAATGGCATCTATTAGTTGGATTATGATTGTCTAAATTGACACAAACTAACTTGGGATCTTGGCCGTATAAATGAAGGGTGTGTTGTGTCTAAAACACTCTCTCTTCTTCTCCTCTCTACCCCTCTCTCTGGCTGTAAGAATTCGAGTCCAGAGTTTGCAGGACTCCAATATTCAGACTCCACTGGACTTCGTAGTCCAACCAAGGATGTTTGTCCGTCTGTCTGTTTGTCCGACTGTCTACCATTGACACACGTTTCATTCGCTTTCTTTTCTTGATGAAAGGATTCTTTATCTCCATACAAAAACTTCATCCGGATGAAAGATTGTATGGGCCGGATGAAAGCGGATGAAGAGTGTCAATGCCTTGAGTCCAACTTCAGTAAAGTCCGGACCAAACTGGATCCAAACTCCGAAATAAAGTTAATTCTTGTCGAGTAATTTTCTATCTTTGGCAATGACTACTCGATCTTGAAGGCTGATTCCTTGCTTTGCTGTGCAAATTGCTGACATATGGTACACAAATCTGGCTCTGGATCCTATCAACCAAAGAGCGTGCTCTTAAGGGAACAGAGTCAATTGAGAGGAATGCTTGTGGACATGCTCATCTAGTATATTCAAGGAGTTGAGTGCGTTTTCGTTAGAATACTTTTTGTTTGCTCGGGATTGTTCCATAGAGCTTCTGATGAGCTTTAAACAAGTAATTGTGTATCATGCTATGATAATAAAGCATTTTCAGAGCGACAAAATGTGGCAGGTTCCTATTTAAATGGTCCACAATCAGCCATCATGGATACTGAAGGGAAACTACTCGTCTTGTCATTGAAACGTCGATAAGACGATGTCCTAGCGAGCTCGCTGTGCTGTTCGGGTTTTTAATCCAGTTAAATTAGTACGTCGTGCTCTAGCAACTGCGATTGAACATTACAGTTTCTTAAAACTCCACTAAAAAAATGTCTTGTCTCTAAGATTCAAACCTGCGTTTAGGTCACTAATCCACATAAGTTTCTTCATCTCATTATTCCTTTTTCTCCAACTCAAAAAGAAGACACAATTAGGACGTAACAGTAATACAAGTTGCACATATGTACAATCATATACAACATCCAACATTCAACGTCAGTTATGGGTAAAGAGTGAAGCATATATACCATAAAAAAATGATTAAATATGTATTTTTAAAGCGTGATGTGGTCGTAACTTCCTTATTTTTCATCCATATAATGGCGAATGACGATGTGAATTGGAATCATATTCTACTTATATTTTTTTATATTCCTTTTTTTTCGAGTGTAAAAGTTCAAAATTGGTATAGATGTTGTTACTTGTGATCGACGGAAGCGCATTTTCCCAAAAATGTACAAAAAAGACAGTCGTACAAACAGACAGACGGACAAACAGACAGACGGACAAACAGACAGACAGACGGGCAGTTGGACAAGCAGACAGTCGGACAAACAGACAGACGGACAAAAGGACAGGCAGACAGACGGACGGACAAACGGACAGACAGACAAACAGACAGACGGACAGACTGGCAGACAGACAATCGGACAAACAGACAGTCGGACAAACAGACAGACGGACAAACAGACAGACGGGCGGACAAACAGACAGCCGGACAAACAGACAGACGGACAAATTCCCTTTGGAAAAATGCGCTAAAAAGATGAAGTGTTGTGAGGAAAACGAGGAGCGAAAAAAAAGCTGAGACGGAACAGGAAATAAGTTTTATCTTTTATTGCTTATTTATGGCAAGGAATCAGATGCGGTTGTATGCTTTGAGGCGCGTACATCTTCCCATCTTCTGTATTTTATTGATTTTTCTTTACTTATTTACTTGAACATCATAAAAAAGTGTAATATTTGATGGCAAGAAATCATCTATTGCCTGCTTCATGTTATCATTCGTTGTCAGTTCTATTGACATTAGAGGACATACAGCATGGAACATTCTCAACATTATTATTATTATCAATCAAAGTTTCATGTCTTTAATCTTATTAGCCGCTCAATAAAAAAATAAGAAATGAATGTCATGCCAGCACACAGAATGTAATGTGGCCATAAGTATGTAAAAAGGAGGTATAAAAATGTTATAAATATTTTATAATAAAAGGATGATTTTTTTGGCAAGAATTATGTTTTGTACATGTCGACTTGTTCAGTTGCTTAATGCATTAAAGTCTCACATGATGCTACATATGTCGATTTTTTTTAAGGTTTGCAACATGACTGTGACATAATGCTCTTATGGTTTTGCAATATTATAGAGTAGGTGTTTGTAAGACTCTTGCATTTAATTGTCCAAACTGTATGACGGCGGTACACTATTGAATATGACATCAACCGCTTACCGTGCGTCATCTTGGTCGTGGCTTTATATCAAGGTGTTATTTGCTATGCTCGTCATACAGATGAACTGTACATTGTTCTAGATCTACAGTTTACAATTGGATCTGATATATTCTCGAGAAGCACACAATTCTATGTCTTACAGTTAATATTGTACATTGACGTATCGATGCCTTAGCAAACACGTTGTACCGAATGGAACCGTTGATACGTCAACGTAACGCAAGCTATCTCGAAAAACATGATTATTGTCTATTAACACAGAGTACATCAGTGTTGCTAGAAACATCAATTTTGCTGAGACACCGATTAGTCGTCGCAATTAACGGTAAGACGCAAATTTGCCCTGACATTACCGTAGTGAGGGAAATTAGGAAATCACGTAATGCAAACCTCTACCATTCCTTCTGATTCAGTAGGAGGTCAACCTTTTATTTCACGACACATCATGGTAGTAAGCCTCGACCGAAGCTGCACAATACATAGGATTCGAAGCATTTTCAAACAATTTTGGTGGCAAACTATTGTGCCGCGGCACACAGGCTCTCCAACACTGTTCTAAGTGCTACGTAGATTCCAAATGTTTTTTTAAATAAGTACGAAACAAGGAAGTAACTGCAATGTGGTTAATCAGTTCCTATTGATACCAAAGCACGAAAAAACTGAAAAACTAATCCATTAAAGCTAGGGCGGTCATCTGCAGTATTTTGGCCGGGACGCTGCTGTACTTTCCTACCTTGCTGCTCTGTCCCGACAAAACTCACTGAAAATAGCCAAAAAGCATCCAAATAGTGTAAAACTTAGAAATTTCCCGATATTTTCCAAAAGTGTCCCGAATTTTTTGCGAAAATCTTCTGGCCACCCTAATTAAAGCTCATATTATGAAGTGTCATCTTTAATACTAAATAGTAAATTCCTATCAATTTTGAAAAACTTCTATTCAAAGGAAATAAAACTAGTGTATCGGGTAGAAACCCAATGCGGATATATTCACACCGTCTCATAAAAAGTCTCGCGAGTAGGCCAAGCTTTGCTTGGCAAATGTTTGAGGAATCAGGCTCCAGCGGGTAGGCCAAGCTTCGCTTGGCAAATGTTTGATAGGGTTTCTGATGCCGTTAACGAAAACGGAAAACGGGCCGTTTTTTTGAAAAAATAAAAACGGAAAACGGCCGTTTTTTTCTAGCCGTTTTTCCGTTTTTTAATATGACTTTTTTCCTGAATTTTTTGAAAATTTTCAAAAATTTATTTAATTTTTCGACTCAAAAAAATTTTTTAATTATTAATTTAAATTAAGAAAATTAATATTCGTCAAGTTTTTAGCCTGCGGTACACTTTTAGAACTAAATTTTTCATGTACATATTTTGGCAAATCAAAAAGGACTTCAATTTGAATGTGACGTATTGTTTCGGTACTAATAAAAAAACGGACCCGTTAACGGCCGTTTTTCGGAAAAAAAACGGAAACGGCCGTTTTTTAAAAATGCCGTTTTTCAGAAACCCTACTTGGCACATGTTTGAGGGATCAGGCTCCAGCGGGTAGGCCAAGCTTCGCTTGGCAAATGTTTGAGGAATCAGGCTCCAGCGGGTAGGCCAAGCTTCGCTTGGCACATGTTTGAGGAATCAGGCTCACGCGGGTAGGCACATATTTGCAGAATCAATTTTCATACAATGTTCAATGTTTCAAAAATCATAGAAAACATTGATTTTGAAATTTTGTATGAAAACGAAAGTTTTTTGCTTTTTTAGAAGCAACGGCTGCTCCTGGCATGCCCAAAAACTAATCAGCTCTTCTATAGAGCAGCACGGATCGATTGCAAAAAACTAGAAGTCTCTACGATGTCTCGTTATTGAGATTTCTTGCTGATTAACTTGTTTGCTTGTTTGCTTGTTTGCTTGCTTACAGAAAGCGAATTTTTCGATTTTTTCAGCAACGCCTGAACCAATTTCAAGTCTGTTTTTTGATTATGGTGAGGAATTCCAGGCACAAACTTTTTGCGATAGAACAAAACTTGCCATTGTGCTTAATTTTGCTGAAAAATCCAAAAAACTGATTTTTCAATCTGAACAAATTCAATACATTCACACGTGAAAACGGTGTGAATATAATAATCTCTTAGTTCCAATATTTATCCAATATAATTGAACTAACTATCTATTGCATCCACTCAATCAATAATCTTTGTATTCAATCATTACAAAATCTTATCAACCAAGACTGTATATCCATTTATTTAGTCAAAGTGAGCTTAATAACTCATTCATTTTACACTAAATATCCTTTATGTCTCTTACAGGTCTTTGAGTATTCAATAGAATAAAAAAGAAGTTAGACATGAAATATATCTATGGTGTAAATTAGGGACTGTATTAATCTAATCCAATATCTCACATCCGAAATCCACATGATATACATCATGATTATGATGAAATTTATTATAATGTGAAATCCCTCAGGTGTTTGGAAAATATGCCATGTAAATCAAGGTATTTAAGGTTGAAAAAAAAAGAAGAAGCATTTGAAGCATCCCAACAATAACTTTAGTCAAGTAATCTCAAAGATTCTTTTTTGTTGTTGTATGGATGGAGGGGTCGTTCATTGGTTAGGGAATGGTATCTAAGGAGGAGGGATCATTGGATGTGAGGGATTGTGTTGTAGATGTACATAAGGTAAATTTTGGGCAAATGCGGGTGATTAAAGCTAAATGAGGGTAAATGCGGATGATTGCAGGTAAATGAGGGCAAATAAAGGCAAATGTGCGTGAATCTAGGTAAATATGGGCAAATGCAGGTGAATAAAAGTGATGATGGCAAGTAAATGAGGGCAAATGAGACTAATGGTGGGCAAATGCGAATGATTGAAGGAAAATGAGACAAATGAAGGTAAATGAGGGCAAATGAAGATAAAAGAGAGCAAATACAATTAAGTTAGGGCAAATGAAGGTAAATTGTAGTGATTTTGGGCAAATGAGGGTGGTTGCAGGTAAATAAGGGCAAATTTCAATGATTATGTTCAAATGCGGGTTGATCCATTTGAATGAGTGCAAATGAGGGCAAATGCGGGGTGATGAGTGATATTGGGCAAATTCGGGTTTATCCAAGTAAATGAAGGCAAATGTGTGTAAATTAGAGTAATTAAATGGGTAAATAAGGGCAAATGCGGAAAAATCTAGGTAAACGAGGACATTCGAGAGCAAATTAGAGTGGAAAAATTAGAGCAAATGCAGGTCGAGATTTGTTACGCCTGAAACAGAATTCTATGCAAATTGCGCTTGTTACTGTGGATGAGGAGGGGAGATAAGGTGGATTTTGGGGGGAGATAAGGGGAGTGTACTACGCCTCAAACAATTCTATGACTTTCTAAAGAGATCTGCTTATGATGTAAAGTCGTTCAGGGCCAAAAAGTCGATTCTCCCAGTTACAAAACAACTGCACAATCCCTACAGACATGATATACATCTCCCAATTAAGATCTCATTCTATCTAAATAAAAGATGAAGAATATTCTGTGAAAAAGGGACACACAAGAGAGGGTATGGAGCAGATGTATCACACAAAGAGGATCTTAGTGCAAACAACAAAAAAAATAAAGAGGATTGAAGTTGATTCTTCCCGATTTACTTCCTTCCAAAAACCTTCGAAGAAATCTCTTTCCCTAAAAATATGTCTAAAAATAGAATGTGCTGAATTTTGTATGAGGAATTACTTTAGGTATTGAATATCTTTGCTTTTCGGACTTTATCGTTCTGTTTGTTAGCTTTTTGTTGAGATTTCTATGGTGAAACTGTTGGAGATATTTTAGGGAATGGTTTTTGGATTTGGTTTTTGCTATTTATGTCATTTAGTACAGATATTTATTGTGATGAACCTGATAATATGCTTAATTTATTGAATATAAAAATGATTATTGTATGCCATCTATCAAAGGAGGTAAACACAGATATGAATAGTGATTCTTCAGGTTAAGTTGTATTGGAATGGGAATCCTGTAATAGTCAATTAAAGCTATATGATTGGAAGTGCAGTAGTAAGGGGGATATAGAAGATGTATAATTTATATATGGCACTTTGCCATATAGTCTAATAGCCCTCGATAGTTCAGTGGTAGAAGCAAGTGATCGGAAATCATAGTATGTGGGTTCGAGTCCCGTTCGGGATCCGTTATTCGGAATTGTACTTTTTCTGTCAAATCAATAACGTAGTTTGTATGAAATCTACAACCATGACACACTTTATGTTGCATATCCGAGAAGAATAAGCAGCAATTAGCTGAATGTTCGTCTATTTAGTTATAAACTTGACAAACTTTGGCAATATCTATAAATGTCAATATTATTACTAGCATACTTCAAATTCCCTTGTATTCTCGGCCACGACTCACGTTCTGGTCTAGGTCTCAATAATTCGTCGGAACCGAAACTTCGAGAAATTCTACAAATGTCAAGATTACTCTCTAGTGAGGGTTCTAGGTACTGAGTCTAAAACTTCCCAATCTCGGTTTTAAAAATTTGTCGAAATTGCGACTTCTTACCATTTTTTTGTAGTCTTCGTCTTGGTCTCGGCTTCCCTAATTCATTGAAGCCGAGACTTTGGGGAACCCTAATTATTAGACTAAGGTCGACTAATAAAAACCTGCTTCCCAAGAGTTACTTATACGTCGCTTCAGTTATACGTCAATTGTAGTTAATAAGCTATAAAAAATCTGTTTATTTCTGGTGAATCTGTTACTTGTCTCGAACAGCACAACGTGTTCTTTAGGCACCGCTATGTCGTTGTATTAACGGTAAGGCCCTTAAGTTGCTCGATGGCACCATGACGGCTGATTTAGATCCATGAGCTATGATTTCTACTAAGCCCTATAAAGTTGTAAAATTGACTTGCCTGTGTCAAGTATAGCCTAATTCCAGCCATATCATAAATACCAACCGTAATTCACAGACACAAATCAATAACTCACAGAAAAATCGCAAAACTTTATCGAGAATTTTCGACCACTTTTCTCTGTCGAAGCTCATTAAAACTTTCCTATTTTCTCTCTTACTCCTGCCATTTCCATCAAATTATATAGTGTTATTCACTCTATTTCACTCCTCAATGATATGATTAAGCAGAGCTTTTAAGATTTTTCTTCATGCAAAATACTAAGGAAGAAGGAGGAAGTAAAGTTTTGGAGAGGGTAGAAAATTGACAAGAAATTTCAATTTTGAAAACTTTTTTTTGTGTCCATTAAATTCTATAGGAATAAGAGAAGGAAGAAAATGGCACAAAAAAAAAGTTGCGGAAATGGCATTAAAATTTTATAATAAAAGCTATAAAAGTTAGTCAATGAAGATTGTAAATTGAAAATTGGAAGGAACTAAGGAACAAGAAGAAAAAATGTTCTGTTGTATTTACAGTAGATGCAACAAAGATACTGCAAAAGTCGATAATTTCATTTCTGCAGTTTCATTCAGTCATGAAAATTGAAAAATTTCAAATAGAATTTTGTATAAAGTTTAAAATGAACTGTGAATGCATATCTAGCTGGAATCAGTGGTTAGCAACTTTTTTGTCACGACACACCTTTGTTGCGGTAAACAACGACCGAAATAGCACGCAACATGCGGTTTGCGACATTTCTGGTGGTGCACGTGAGTGTCGTGTTACACAGTTTTAACAACACTGAGCTAGATTGACGTAATAAACAAAATGCGAATCGATAAACTCAAAATAATGATGAATACGTAAAACTTCAGTGAAATTGAATTCTTTCACTGAGATTTGCACAGTTCACATTTTCCTTATGCGGAAATGCATAACCCGAGCGACACAAATGTCACCCACATTTCTCTCATCGACATGACTTCCATATGACATCCACATGACTACCATATGACATCCACATGACTGCCATATGACATCCACATGACTGCCATATGACATCAACATGACTGCCATATTACATCCACATGAGTGCCATATGACATCTACATGACTACCATATGACATCAACATGACTGCAATATTACATCCACATGACTGCAATATTACATCCACATGACTGTCATATAACATCCACATGACTGCCAAGTGGCAACTACATGGTTGCCACATTACTGCCAAATGACATCCACAAAGTCGCCATATGACATAAATATGTGTTTCACATGACGTGGTTCCATATGACATGGAACCTAAAAATCTCCGTTTAACATTTGTGTCGCTCGGCACAAAGCTTCTGATTTGATTTACGAAAACTTATTTTGAATAATCTAGCACACTTAATGTTATTTTCTATTTGAATAATATTTTTTTGTTGAATTTGATTGCAATTTATAACGTGTGGATTGATACATTTGTGGTTTCTTGCAATTATAGTCAAGTTGTTCGTACCGCTGAAGTTGAAGAAGTAATTCAAAGTTTTTTCTGAATTGAAACGAATTAAATGCATTGAGCTATGAGTATTTGCACTGAAAACATATAATTTTATCGATTTGTGGTAGTTAGCTTGTTACTAGATGTAGAAGGAATAAGACCACATTTTCTATAGATTTTGAATGTTATGCTTTATTGATGTTAATGAGTAGCAATAATAATTACATGCACTTGAATGGAAATTTCGAGATGAAAAGTTGAAAGAAGATTTCATATCAAGATCTTGGAGGAGCATATCACATCACATGAACTCTTCTTCATTATGGGATCGTTCATTAGTTACGTAACGCGAAATTTTGATTTTTTTACCATCCGTCACCTCCTTCTCTTTTCTGGAGAACATATTCTACAGCAGTGTAGGACGGCCATCTGCTGTATTTTTGCCGGGACGCTGCTGTACTTTTCAGCCTTGCTGCTGAGTCTCAAAATGTCCCGATTTTTCAAGAAGTCGAAAACTCCATACAAATTTTGGAATTTTTGACAAATTTTGAACATTTTCGTTTTGAAGGTCCGGGTTCAAGCCCAGGACTGAAAATATTTTTTTTCGGAATTTTAATTATTTTCTGCACTTTTTTTGCAAGCATTATTTAATTAATTCTTTGAATATTAAGACTCAGAATATTCCAAAAGAACCCCAATAGCGATATTTGGCGAAAATCGTCTTGCCACCCTACATATCCATATGGCGTGTGCGGTTTTGATCGAGGCTTATCACAAAGATGTTCCACGAAGACAGATGCTGATTCTTCCTAGGTTATCCTAATACCGGCCATGCTTTTTTAAGTATGATTCATGCTCCGACACACTTATGTGTCTTGGCACGATTTCAGGGACTTTGCGAATAGCTTAGATAACATTAGGTAGTTATGTGTCGCTTAAGAGATCGGGGTACTGTTAGGTAAGGATATAGCTCTCTCAGGAAGAGATGAAGCCTTCTTTTTTGAGATTAATTCCAAAAAAACCATAGCAAAATAAAAGATTTTTTCCAAAAAAAGTGGGTGAGGCTCGACCTTCATCACTTCTTTTTCCTATGGACATGCTTTTGCTGTTGCCAGTTCTATGCTGACTCTATCATAACATATGCCTTTCTTCTTGACACTTCCAAGTTTAAATGAGTGTCATTTGCAAAACTTTACCTTGAAAATATATCCCGATAAGTAACGATAAGCAATGAAAAGCACTTTAGTCTACTAGAGACTAATGCCTGCTACACCTGAAGATTTATTGATTTTTTCTCCCTCTGCATCTCCTTCCAATTTTTGTTCAAAAAAATTTTATAATTAAATTACAGCATAAAATGCTTCCAGAATGTTCTAATATTTGAATTTATAATTTTTGAACATTAAACACCACGAATAAGGCACAAAAAAATCAAATTCCTATTAAAAAAAACCTTCACGAAAAAATTTGTACTCATTACGTAATTTATGTACGATAATTTATGCAAACCACAACCTCCGAAATATTTAAACGATTTCTTTTTATTTTCTTTTTTTTGTTCTATTCGCTGCTGCTGTCTTCATGCTACCATGTTGCAGGATGAAAATAAAAATATAAAGAAGAATGTTGAAAAACAAAAGCAGAGGCGGTGGCTGAATTTAACTTTATTCTATATTTCACAGAACACCTGTGAATATAATACGTTATCATTTTGTGGTTTCACATTGAACAATGGATATGGGAAAAAAGGTAGAAAAAATAATTACAAAAAGGACTTGAACTTATCTAGTGACTTGAGCGCATTTTTGCTGCAGTAATCAGTATTTAATTAATTAATTAGTTATTTGACATACAAAACTAGATCAGTTAAGATCCAGTTCACATTCCAAACTGTAGAACAAAATTTAGTAAGGTTCATGTCACTTTCTCGACCTAAGAAACAAGATTCTATTGGATCTAAGTCACTTTAGAACCGATATTTCAAAATCCAGTAGGATTTTAGTCACTTCCGTTAAGCTAAAAGATTTTATGATTTAACGGATTTTTCAAATTCAAATATTCTAGCGGTTTTCAAAAATTTTAAATTTTTGGAAGCGAGGATTAAGCTAACCCGATGGCACAAAGCCAATGATGCAAATTAATGCTTTCAATGAGGTTTGGCTGCCAAGATCTCGTCTATTATCCAGCTCAAAGTCACACAGAGCTAATTAAAGCAATTCAGAGCCATTCTAAGTCAATCAGAGCCAGTCAGAGTTAGTCAGAGTCAGTCAGAGTCAGTCAGAGTCAGTCAGAGTCAGTCAGAGTCAGTCAGAGTCAGTCAGAGTCAGTCAGAGTCAGTCAGAGCCAGTCAAAGCCAGTCAAAGCTAGTTAGAGTTAGTTAGAGTCAGTCAAAATCAGTTAGAGCCACTCTTAGTCAGTTTTAGTCCGTCTTAGTCCGACTCAGTCAAACTCAGCCAGTCTTAACTAGTCTCAGTAAGTCGCAGCCAGTCTCAGTCAGTCGCAGTCAATCTCAGACAATCTCAGCCTGTCAGTCAATGGGCCAGCAAAAATACCTTTTTTTAAAAAAATGCGCTAAAAAGTTTGAAAAGGCAAATATGTGCTTATGGTCATAAATTCACTGAATTGTGTATCTATCTCTAATTGTGGATGAGGCTGAGTAAGGAGGGAGGAGGGATTTATAATGTTTATAAAAATGAGTAGAAGATGAATGAGAGGACGTTAATTGGATTTTCAAAACACATTCATCCTCATTGCCATAGAACTGCTATCACTTTTTTATTTTAATTTCTCATATCCTGTATGAGGTATGAACTAATTTTCTATTATCTTTAGAGAAAACTTTTTTAATCTCATTATATACATCTATGCTTGATAATCATTGAGACCTGAAAAGAAGAAGTTTCAACTGTCAGTTTCATCAACTAATCTGTTTATATTCCCAAAGCTTATTTTGATTAGATTTTCAATTTCGAATTTTTTTTTTGTCATTTTTACCAGAGCTAATCAGCTTTGGGATTCAATGACGCAATAGATGCTCGATGCAATGCATGGATGATATGATTAGATATTTTTAAGTGTTGATATATACTAAAGTAAAATCCTATGATCATGGCAAAAATAACTAATTATCCTGCAAGCTATATAATCAATTAAGGGATGTCTATGTACTTAGCCAGGAACGAAACAGATTTTGTCACATCCAGGAACGAAGAAGATTTCTCGATACCTAGAGCAAGACTTCCCAGTCTCTGTCCTGGTCCTGGTCCTAGTCTCGGTATCCGCCCTGATCTCATTCTCAGTCTCGTAAAATCTTCGAAACTGAGACTTCGGAAACTCTTATTTGAAAAAGGTTCTTCAATCTGTAAATTAAATACTTTAACGCAGTGTTGGACAACCTGTGTCTCGCGGCTGACTAGTGCACGGTCAAAATTTCATGGAAATTCCATGAAACGCATACAGTTAACGTGTTTAATATAAACTGGACTCAATAGACTCGCTTATATGGACATAAGTAGGACAAAAGGTAATAGGGTTGAATTTGTCACATCCTGTAAGAAGAATTCTTATACATTTAACGTGACAAGCTGTTTTCTGGCACCCGTTGGGTAAATGAAACTCAGATAGAACTAATGATAGTTGCCAATCATCTATGAGTAAAGAAACGGTTCGGTAAGACAAACAACTTAATAAGTTTGTGGCTTTGGATACATAGTAATCGTGTTAGATTCAGAAGTTTTGTAAATACCCTACCGGAGCTTGAAGTCGACTCAGAATTTGTATTGAAAAATTCAATTCGATTTTCAGCTTTGCTCATCTTCATCCTCAATTTTTCAATAGGTGAGGTTAAATAAGGAGAATTTGGGAATATCAAAGAGTGAAGTTGAATATCCAACATGCTATACCTTCAGTGTGTGCTAAAGGGTATTTCAAAATAGCCTTGATCATAACCATCAGGTTAGGTCTTATTAACTCGCTTTGAGTTTTAAGCTTGATTCATGGTATCTTATCCTAGTAAGCGAAGAACCTGTTTTCAAGAGTAAGCAGAGAGCAACGCTCACGAGCATGCTCAGTTAATATATTTAAAATAAGTTAGCTATTTGCATGTAACCCTGTAACCCTGTATAACTAAGGTTAGAATAAGCATCAATATAGTGACGTAGATAGAGTAAAGCAACTGCCACAAACCATTATATAAATTAAAGTACTGACCATCCATAAATATAGACCGAATGCGCAAAATTTTCAATTCAATATCCAACTTTCGTAACCCACACAGCATGCCTTTTCCTCCATCGATACCTTTTTTTGAGCACAAAAACAAAATCAATTATATATCCACAAAAACATAATTCCATCCATTCTATTATTAATCATCTTAAATCACAAATATAAATTACATAGGTGTGTACGGTTAATGTAATTGATACATACTTCCATAGATTGCAATTGATATGACGAATTATGTCATGACTGAAGATTTCCTTTGATGATTAATTTAACGAAGTAGAGTGATGTAATTTAATTAGTACCTTAATACTTAAGGATGAGTCATTGCCGCGAGAACAAAAGTAATGTAACAGCAGCTGAATGAGAGATAAAGAACAAAAGAAGATCTCATTTCAGTCATTATTGTTGTTGTTATTCCAACAGAACTGCTGTATAAGATATTATGCCTATAGAAATGGCGACAGTTGGATATCACACCAAATGAATGAATAAAAAGGAACTTTATAAGCATACAAAAAAAATAAGATGCAAGAAGTCACATAAAGCTATGGATCCCATCCATGAGATGATTAAGATGATAGGAATAAGAAGGGAAATTGAAGGAAATTGAAGTTGACAGAGCTCAGTCATGAAAATGAAAATCGTGGTCGCAGCATGAGATGAAGAAAAGAAATTTGTTCCATCATCTCCCATCATTCGCAAAACTTTTTTCTACTACACAGACATAAAAGATATCACAAAGAAAAGATAGAAGGGGGATAAGATGGTTGAAAGTATGATGAATGAATGGTGCTAAAAGCTGGAGAGAGCATTATGTAATTAATGACTTTCGATGGTTTCTGTGGGCAGTGAGAAGGAATGTTGTGGATAACTGAAGAATAGACCGAGTGGCATAATTCAGCAAATCAAATTTTGCAGTAAAAATGGACGAAATCAATCGTCACGGTATCGTTTGGATAGCTTCACGTTTTACCGATACTAGCGTTATTGCAACGAAGCTGTGTTGTAGTAATAATGCTGTGTTGTTTGGACAATGAGTAGGAAACCCGAGCGACACAATGCATCCAGTCAAACAGCACAACGTGATAGCTAAGAAAAAACAACGTTGCTATGCTAACGGAGAAAGCCAAAGTTGCAGCACTTGAAGGAGCTGCATTTTTCGTCTAATAAATTGTCGTAATCAGCCGCCGTCATGGTACTGTCAGGACTACTTCACCAATAATACTGTGACTAAGCTGTGCACTAATAAACCGTTGTGCTGTTTTAAGAGTGAGTTGGAAACTCTAGCGTCACAATGCAGCGACCCTAACAGCATGTCACGTGACACCTGACAACAAGTCACCATGATAACGATAAAAGGCGAAGTTGACCTGGCGGCTCTGTGACGCTTGATTTTGAATCAGTTTTGAGGCGAAAATTGTGGTTTGTCGTATTGTGTCGCTTGGACACAACTACTGCATCGGCGTAAAAATATTCAAAACCCGACTTCACGATGCTGTCAGGTGCAAACTGACAAGGAGCTTATGAGTAAACAAACAAAATTGATCATTCTCAATTATATTGATTGAGTATACTCATGAGTACGCTCAATTAGATGAGTATGCTCATTGTCTGTTAGGGAGGGCAACTTCGTATCTAACCGTTAATACGTCAACTTAGCGATATCTTAGCTGTGCTGCTCGGTCACAATGAGCAGATAATTTTTTTCTTAAAACTGTCGTAAAATTCGAAAATAAATAATTAATAAATGGGGTTTCCCAAACCACAAAATAGAAAATGAACAGCTTCAAGTTAATGGAAGTTTGTTCTTAATGTGTTTGAATAGCAATGATTTTCAGTTCTTATTTTATAATAATTTTATTTTACTGCCTAACAAAAATTTCAACGTCATAATTAAATGAGATGGAAGTTAACTCAACATGGATGTTTAATAATATTAAGAAATGATGATAGAATTGAAGTGGATTCTCAACATTTGAATGGATTCAATATACAGGGGAGTAGTTGGAAATTTTATGAGGAAGGTAGGGGTTGGTTAAGGAGGGTTGAGGTCGATTTAGGAAGGTTGAGGTTGATTATGGAGGGTTGGGGCTGATTTAAGAGAGTCGGGGTGGTTTGAAGATCTCAGAACTTTAAATGGAAGTCGATGCACCATGTGTTGTCCATGTGGTGTCCATGTGATGTACAAGTGGTGTCGATGTGGTGTCGATGTGGTGTCGATGTGGTGTCCATGTGGTTTGCATGTGGTGTCCATGTGGTTTACATGTAACTTGCATGTGGTGTACATGAGGCGGTCTAATAGAAGCGTTCCTTAAAAGTTCCAAAATGGAGAATTCTTTATTAATGTCGTGCTTATTTGCTTACTTTACAGGCTGTACAGATCAATTGAGATCCATGACCTCTCAATGTTGCTCGGGCTTACTTGTGTGTATTTGCCTACTTTATATCGCTCAGATAGCTACGGTACTTACCGAGCTATTTTGTAAGAAGTCTCCATGTAGCACCACTAAAAAGTGCAACTACAAAATGTTACAAAGTCACAAAAAAGGATAATAATAAATCAAAAAATCATTTTTACGGTTCAAAATTGGCAATGCACCAAAGATTTATCGATAATCCGCTTCCATCAGCTTTTGAATTCGTATTTTATAGAGTAACTGATGAATTGAAGTGGAATTATCACTTTTTTGCGACAAGTCTGAACTATGAGTTGAATTGAACTCGACTATTGCACTTTAAAACTCATCAGAAATTCCGTCAAATATCCATTTGCATTAAAATTTACAGCTAGACTTTTTGGAACTAAACATTAGCGTAAAAATTCAACGAACCGAAATTGAAACTAAAATGGCTTGTATAAAAATAGAAAAAATTGTTATTAGTTCTACTATCTATACTGATCCATTCAGCTTTTATGCTGCTTCATACTTCTCGTCATTGTCATTTTTTTCTGCAATATCATGATGGTAAATGAACCACAGAGGACGTCATTAGATTATAATGGAAAAATGTGGTCGTTATAGGAATTGATCCCTACTTAAGCACTCCATCCTACACACATCTCGCTTTAATTTTTTTCTTTTTCGTGTATATGATAAAGTTTTGTTGCCAACCCGAGCAGCACAATGCGATAAAGTTCATTTTTGCTTTGAAAACGGGTCTTAATCCGTCGTCACGGAGACGTCAGAGCAACTTTGCGTCTTACAGTTGATACGGCGAAGCAGCAGTGACCTAATGAGGGGCGTATTCACAAGAGGGATGTAGGGATCAGATCCCCCTTTTTTAGAATTTTGGGAGTCCAGGGGTATGATGAACAATGCATGTAGTCAGTTGCAAATGCCTTATTGTATCCAATTGCCTATCTTCGACCTTCTATAAGTGGAATCCGTTAATCAGTCTAACTGTAATAAATGAAGAGGGCTTTTCAGGCATGTCTGGATGTATTAGCTCATAAACTCAGCTCCAGGCTAGTTTACATGACGCTTGTAATGTCACTAACTGAAACTCACTTACAACTGAAACGTTAACAAAGACTGAATCAATAAGAACTACACAGAAAAGCCTTCTTTTTTTGGGTTTCGGTACGACACGGCATGGTACCGGATGTTGCACCACGATGCGTTACGGTGCGCTACGATACCACTCTGTGAAGTGGTATACTTGTCCGTCTCGTACCAATTGTACACCGGTTGTACGGAATATTGTTGCGATGTTACGAAATTGATGCTACATTGGTACACAACGGTGAGGGGTAAAATCCCCGAAAAATATTATTCCCACAGCCCAGCGGGATAAAAACCCCGAAAACCGCAAATTTTTATATATTCCCTGCGGGATAATATTCCCACTTAGAAATGTACGTGGGATTATTATCCTGCCGGGAAAATATTAATCCCACATATATTTTCAAGTGGGATTTTTATCTTCCAGGAAGATAATATTTCCACTTACATTTCCAAGTGGGAATATTATCCTCGTGGACCACGATTAAAATCCTGGTTTAACTTAAATCCGGGAATTAAAAGAGTCCTTGTGGATAAAAATTCCACTTGTATTTTCAAGTGGGGTTTTTATCCTCAAAGATTTTCACGAAGATAAAAATTTCGCTTAGTAATTAGACAATTTATGATTGTTTAAGTAATAAAAAATCCCTAGAATTGTCATTGATATTTTCTAGAAATCTTAGTCGCTAAAGTCGGTGGCTAAATGTTCGCTTATTTTAGCGAATATTGTAGTATTGTAGAAGGTTTAATTCCAGATTTAGTTCGTGGAAGTGACTTGGACTCTACGCGGAAGAATTGTGTCAACAATACTATTTTATGGATAGGTAAGACAAGAAGGAAGTCAGAAAGGATTGAGGGGAACACTTGGCTGGAAAAGCGCAAGCTGCTGCTGACTGTGGTAATATTAGCGGCCATTGTAATGCTATTAAAGAGCTTGGTAGACATTCAATAAGAAAACAGGCGCCAATAAAATCAAAAGAGGGAAAAGTCTTGTTCACTTTTGATGAGCAGACTGCTAGGTGGAGAGACCACTTTGAGGAAGGAACAAAGAAATGGAACAGTTGTTGAAACAATCGACAGTCCCCAAGCTTTTCCAATTAAGACGAAATCAGCAAGCATGAAAGGAATAGTTGAGGCAGTCAAGAAATTGAAAATGGTAGCAGATGGCGATTCTATTCCTTCTGAAATCCTTAAAGTGGATGCAAATGCCACGGGAAAGATGCTCAAGCCATTTTTTGATGAGATTTGGTTCCTAGAGCAGTGCATAGAGGATTGGAAAGACAGTCAGCAGAAGCTTGCGCTTTTCCAGCCAAGTGTTCCCCTCAATCCTTTCTGACTTCCTTCTTGTCTTACCTATCCATCAAATAGTATTGTTGACATAATTCTTCCGCGTAGAGTCTTAGTCTCTTCCTCGACCATAAACACAAGATCCAGGAGAGTCCAAGTCACTTCCATGAACTAAATCTGGAATTAAACCTTCTACAATACTACAATATTCGCTAAAATAAGCGAACATTTAGCCACCGACTTTAGCGACTAAGATTTCTAGAAAATATCAATGACAATTCTAGGGATTTTTTATTACTTAAACAATCATAAATTGTCTAATTACTAAGCGAAATTTTTATCTTCGTGAAAATCTTTGAGGATAAAAACCCCACTTGAAAATACAAGTGGAATTTTTATCCACAAGGACTCTTTTAATTCCCGGATTTAAGTTAAACCAGGATTTTAATCGTGGTCCACGAGGATAATATTCCCACTTGGAAATGTAAGTGGAAATATTATCTTCCTGAAAGATAAAAATCCCACTTGAAAATATATGTGGGATTAATATTTTCCGGCAGGATAATAATCCCACGTACATTTCTAAGTAGGAATATTATCCCTCAGGGAACATATAAAAATTTGCGATTTCGGGGTTTTTATCTCGCTGGGCTGTGGGAATAATATTTTTCGGGGATTTTACCCCTCACCTACACTACTGTGCGGGACAGGTTTGCCATATACCGTAACGTACCATCATCAGATAAATCAGAGCTTAAGTACGCTAATATCACCACCTAATATGATGTGCTGCTCGGGTATGTCTTTGACAAACTTTGCGTCTCTTACCGTTGATACACAGCGTTACTCTAGTCTGAGGAGGATTCAGGGAAGGGTGTTGTGGGTCAAAACTTTCTTTTTGGAACAAATACTTCAGTTTGCATCTAAATCCTTCAATTTCTGATATCGCTTTAAACCCTACCAAACATGATGTGCTACTCGGTAATGTCTTCGATCAACAATCATATCAAGCTTCTTCAGCACATTTTTCCGCAATCTCGTGTTGCAAAATCATCACTATTACTATAAATAACAGAACAAGAAAAAAAGGAATAGGAAGAGGACATAAGTGCTCATATATTACTTCTTATTTCATCTACCGTATTATGCTATCAAAAAAAATTTTCATCTTACACTTTATAGATCCATACATGTCGTACCCGACTGACCTTCATTGTATCACAATATTCTTGGCTAAATGATACATGCGATAAGCTACTTTATATGTAGATGTACGTACGTAGTATGCATAATATTGGATATGGAAAGAAAGTCCTTTGTCTCACATAAAGTGTTGAAAAAATATGCTTGATATGCTTTTTTTTTTTGGTTCTTGTAGCCAAAGTCTTATGTGTGGATGAGAAATCTGCTTCTGCTTCCTTTAAGGGTGACAATGTCGTTAGATCGAGAATTTTCTTTTCTTTTCTGAGGCTTTAAATTGCGAATGGAGAAGGAAGGCATGTAAATATTTACTTTAAAGGATGGAATGAATAAATTGATGGTGTTGCTATGGAATTCTTTGTTCTTGTTTGCATTTGGTGTTATGGGGAAATTGCATAAAGGAATTTGAATGATAATTAGAGTTGGCTGATGGAATTTGAAGTTGAGGAATGTGTGATAATTTTGAAATTAATTTAAAATAATGAGATAAAGCACATTGAGTGATGAGCTTATATTAATCAGACTGTGGAAATGTCGAAGTTAGCCGTTATTTTTATTTTCAAAAAAATAAATGACCGTTTATTTTTGAATTTTGAAAGACCGTTATAAAAATTCTAAAATTTTAATTAGTAAGAATACCCAAAAATTATTACGAAAATCATTTTTTCTTAAACTATGAATCATATTTAGGTTGTGTAACAACAAATCAAGCTTGATGTGACAGTTTAAGCCAAAAATTTACAGATTTTTTCATCGATTTTTATAACGGTCAAAATTAATTTGAAATTTCGACTCCCTTCGACGTTTTTTGAATCCTTCGACATTCAGTGTCGAAGGATTTCTCCATCTTAAAGCACAAGTTTCATGTTATTCCCGAGAATCAAAACATTAAAGCTTGCTTTTGAACATTGAAATTCCCCGAGGACTTATTTGTTTACGATCAGAGCATGTTTAGGCAACCGATGAGAAAAATATAGCAATTAAGTATCGTTGAAATGAAGCGAAAAAAATCTCATCAATATTTTATTTTTTTTTGATGTAAAACTTTCATAGTTTGCCATGAAATTTAGTTTAAAAATTTAAAAGTGAGTTTTTCAAAGTTTAGTCAAAAGGAACTAACTTCGTCAATCTAATAAGCAACATTGAGTCAACATGTTCAGTTGTAAGTTGCTCGTTAGCAAGCTTTTAGTGGAGTTAAAAGTTTGTCATCATTTGAAGGAGTTTTGGAGTGTTTTTTGGATTGCCCGAGTGATACAAATGTAGAAGGTTCCGCGGTGGAACTTTAAGGCTCCGTTCGAGAGCTTTTAAGGATTCCTAGAGCAATGCTCATTGCCAGTTAGAAGTACAGTCAACTAATCACATCGCCTGCTCCACTCTATCCCCAAAATTACAATTCAATTTAAAAATTCCATAAACTTTATAGATTCCATTAAATTCCCAACCATAAAGTCATTACTGAATATGTTTATATAATTAGTCATCACAATATCCACTTTACCTACATATTATGTGGAATGGGATAAATAAATGGGAAAGAATGAAACAATGTAATATCAAAATTAGGGTTTCCTGCAGGGTTTAAAGCTTTCATTCTCATGAATACATAAAATATATTTTTGTTGGATATAGAATTTCAAGTCAATATTTTTTGTTGTTTTTCTTATTCCCCTTTACCAATAACATGATACAGTGAATTAAATATGGAAGGAAGGGGGGATTCTATGATCCTTTTGTTATATAATATAGTCAAAAGTATTTATTGTGTATTTATAAGGAGATGCTGGATGTCCTAAATTTGACTTTGTGGTTACATTGACAATTTTGGTTAAATTTTTAGAGGCAACGATACCGCTTATTGGTACCATCGGAAAGGACGGTCGGATACCTCTTCTATGAAAGCATGATCTTTGCCTGTTAGGGAAAGTGACAATCGGACGTAGAAATTAGTCAATTTTTATAGTGATAGACTATAAGGATGCATTGCTGTGTCATACTTACATGCTGCTGGTATATTCACTTTAGCATTGATTTTCCACTTAATTGAAGGATGTTGTTCTTTCCTGTAATCTACAGATCTGAGGTTTATTCCGTTTTTGCACTCTTAAAAATAAAAAATTGCATAAATCAAGTTTTATGCTGGTTAGAATAGCACAAATCGGTTAATTGATCAAATTGACTCGCTCCTGGTAGGCGTGACTGTTTGGTTAACTTAGAGTTTGATTCGGTTTAGATCCGGTGTTATGCCAGAGTCACGTTTGGTGTCGGCGTCGGATATTGGATCAATTTACAAACTTGTGCTATTCGAGTTATGGTTTTAGTGTCGGAAAAGCTAAGTTTTGCATCTGAAAGTGCGAATATTCCATTACAAAAGAGCTTTTGAGAAGCACGATGTGATAAATCAACGTTTTGCTGTTGAAATTGGCGATAAACAGCTGTCATGGAGCCGTCAATGCTTGAGCGACTCAATCTGACAATGATTTTGTAAATTCACAGGAAAGCTTACCACCTTAGTGACATAATTGCAAAAGGCTTCGTTCAAGCTCTTTTGCTAACACCAAATAGAAGTTGTCTCTTTTTAGTAGCCGTATAGAAGCCAAACGAAGACTTCCTCATTTGCATCGTTCGGAAAGCGAAAAGTAGTGTCTCAAACTTGGGGGTAGATCATTTATTAATACTTACTCACTTCCTTGGTTGGGGTGCTCGAGGACCCATTACCACGCGTAGGGAATGTCATCATTTATTATATTGTACAACACTCCAAAGATACTTAAATTTCATCAATTTGAGTTTTCTCTACAAAACGAAGGTGTTCATGTTACATACCAAGTGAACAGACCCAATGGATAAACCAAAAAAAATGCGCAAAAATAATAATCAACCTTGCACAGAATATTTTACATCTAAATTTTTAAGCCTTTCTTCTTCCTGCAAAATCCATTTTCATCCCTTCTTACCTTTTTTTCTTCATTATAATGAGGGACAAAAAGGAGACTTTCTTTTCTCTATAATATTTTTAGATGTATCCATACATCTATCCAACAGCCATGAGAACATCAAAGATTTTTTATATAAAATTTTTCTCTTTTTCTCATTACAGAAATTTGCTTCCTTTTGTGTCTCAGTGAGTGAATAACAGGAATAAAAGAGAGAGAATCCGAGTATGAAACAATAAGGATTATAATATAAAGCTACAATTTTTACTTTATGCATATATATTGAGTGAAAGCATCACAGAATGAATAAAAGAATTGGATTCGTCTAGTGGAAATTATTTGTAACAGAAGTAAAGCTGAAAAAAAGAGTTGAAAACTCAACAGAAACAATAAAAGGTGAATAAATAGTGAAAACTGGTTTTGAGGTTAGTTATTCGTGAGTGACGGAAGCGCATTTTCTGTGTACATAACCTAAAAAATTAAAAGTCATGATTAATGAACACAGAAGCTTAAACTGGAGAAGTAGTTAGACGGACAAAAATACAGACGGACAAACAGACAGACGGACAAACAGACAATCGGACGAACATACAGACGGACAAACAGACAGTCAGACAAGCAGATTGACGGACAGACAGACAGACGGACAAAAGGACAAACAGGCGGACAAACAGATAGGCGGACAAACGGATAGACTGACAGACAGACAAACGGGCAGACAGACGGTCAAACGGCCAGTCAGACGAACAGACAGTCGGACAAACAGACAGACGGACAAACAGGCAGACGGACAAACAGACAGACGGATAAACAGACAGTCGGACAAACAGACAGTCGGACAAACAGACAGACGGACAAACAGACAGACGGACAAACAGACAGTCGGACAAACAGACAGGCGGACAAACAGACAGTCGGACAAACAGACAGACGGACAAACAGACAGTCGGACAAACAGACAGTCGGACAAACAGACAGTCGGACAAACAGACAGTAGGACAAACAGACAGACGGACAAACAGACAGACGGACAGATAGACGGACGGACAAATAGACAAACGGACAAACAGACTGACGGACAAACAGACAGTCGGACAAACAGACAGGCGGACAAACAGAAAGTCGGACAAAGAGACAGACGGACAAATAGACAGTCGGACAAATAGACAGTCGGACAAACAGACAGTCAGACAAACAGATAGTCGGACAAACAGACAGACGGACAAACAGACAGACGGACAGACAGACAGACGGACAAACAGACAGACGGACAAACAGACAGTCGGACAAACAGACAGACGGACAAACAGACAGTCGGACAAACAGACAGACGGACAAACAGACAGACGGACAAACAGACAGTCGGACAAACAGACAGACGGACAAACAGACAGACGGACAAACAGACAGTCGGACAAACAGACAGTCGGACAAACAGACAGACGGACAAATAGACAGACGGACAAACAGACAGACGGACAAACAGACAGCCGGACAAACAGACAGACAGACAGACAAACAGATTTACGGACAAATAGACAGACGGACAAACAGACAGACGGACAAACAGACAGACGGACAAGCAGACAGATGAACAAACAGACAGACGGACAGACAGATTGACAGACGGAGATATAGACAGTCGGACAGATAGACAGTCGGACAGATAGACAGTCGGACAGATAGACAGTCGGACAGATAGACAGTCGGACAGATAGACAGTCGGACAGAAAGACAGACGGACAGATAGACAGACGGACAGACAGACAGACAGTCAGTTAGACAGTGCGGACAAAAGCTTCTTTTCCTGTCTAGAAAATGCGCTAAAATAAGTGCTGAAAAAGAGTGAACAAAAGAATTATTTACATGAATTATTAAACACTTGACATCAACATCAACGGCAATACGATCGTAGCTGGAAAATTTTATATATTCACAATAATTCAGAGTGAGATGGAGTCAGAATGCAACATTTTTTTTTATTATTTTATTTCTCAATTGTTTATTCATTCTTTGTAAATTAATTAAAGACACAATTGAACAGCAACAACAAGGACAACAAAAAAAAAGGTCATAGACTGTAAAAGTTTATCGGCTTTAATTGTTGCCAAGCCTCATTATCCACACATGCAACTGTTTGTGGATATTAAATGAGTGTTTTGTTGAACTGAAATTAAATTTAATCAGATTAAATGACGGTTGATGGTGGGATTGGTTGTCTAGGGTAAGGGATTGGTATCTAGGGTGAGGGTTGTAGACATAGGGTTACAAAATGTTGAATAATTCCGATATACTCTAATAGAAAATGAGCATAACCATCTACATGGGCATATTCATGAGTATATATTCGTAACCCTAAGTGAGCAGCTTGATATAATGGATAGTTGACCTACCGTCATGTCCCTTCCTTCTGTGCGACGCAAAGAGTTCCTAAATTACGCATTGCTTCCCAATGACTGTTCGAAAAATCGAAATTCAGTCCCATTTTGACCCAAACTCTCTCCTCCTACCCTCTAACCGTGTTCCTGTCAAAATCGTATCCCAGATCAGGCTTGGAAAACGATAGTCCCGAAATTGACAGGCCCCTATCGGTGGTCGTTGTCGCTAGCGCAGGGGGTACTGGTATGGCTACTCTGTCACAGATATGTACCAACCTGAAACCATCAATCTCAAATCAATCCATTAATAATCCCTAAAATCAAACAAAAAAATCCCTAAACGAAAAATCATCATGTCTTCAATTCCTAAAGTGATACAAAAACAGCACAAATACTGAGATAAAAAGAACATGAAGAGAAAATGAAAAGTTCCAGCTTTTTATTGTTTCAAGGACCGTGGGGAAATTGGAAAAAAAAGTGTAAAATAGAATATGAAAAAGGAAAAACTTTCAATAGCATTGTTAATTAATGAAAATGGAAAGGAAAAATAAATTTAATTATCTTGTCTTTTTTGTTCAATGCTGTATGCAATGCCAACTCGCATGTATGGCGCAATATTTATTTATAAAATCTGCTGTAAAAGCAGAAGATGAGAAAAAAAGAATCGAAAATGATGCAACAAGAAGTAAATTCATTTAAAAAGATAGTAATTTAATTTTTTCGATGCTGGAAGTAGTAAGCTGTTGGTAGCTGTTTAATATTTAATTAGTTCGACATAATCTTTAAAGTTTCAATGGCAGACTTTTCTTGGAAAACACTTGATTAGCGAGGATTTGCAATTTCTAGGACGTTTTCTAATAATATCACTCACGGTCTCTGTCTCAGTTTCGAGAATTTAGGAATTGTTCATTTATTTGTTACGTATTTACTCTGCTGACCTTACAGATCAGCTGTGATTCATGACATCTTTGAGTTGACGTCTATTACTGGTTTTAGCGCTGGATGCCTTTTACCAAGTGCTGCACTGTATCTATCAATATCCTCCTTTCAAGAATCAACAGTTTCCTTCCAAGAAAGTTCATTTCCGTAGTAAAACCACAGAATAACGAACTTTTGTCCAAAACTGAAAAAAAAAATTAAAAATTTGGTTCGAATATGATAGAATTTTCGCAATTTCTATTGATTAAATCAAATATCAAATAGGGACCCTTCCGTCCCTAATTCTGAATATAATAAGTGAACAATCCTCATGGTCTCATTATTAATTTAGAACAGTGGTGGGCGTGTACATGAAGCAATTTGGTGTCGTCAAACATTTTCGGAAACACCATGAAGCATGGTGTCATCGGTGAAGACAAAGGATTATTCTCCACTTATGCTTTTTTCTTAATTCCCTGGCTAGAACGCATATGGACCAATTGCCACGCGCAGTGATTGTCTAATAGCGGCTCAATCCTTCGGGAACTTCTGTCAATGTGGAATGTTAAGGACTTTAGCGTTCTTTTCTATTAAATTCAATCCAGAAATTCTTTGAGATGTTTCTCGAGATTTCTTGCCATCCACAAAGTTCGATACTGTCACACTAAATACTAGGGCATCCCATGAGCGTCTATGCGCGTACATGTTCGGACCATATCAAACGATTTACTCGGATAACTGAAATGTTATCAGTTTTTTGGTAGAGATGACATAATTCATCATTATGTCGTGATTGATACTCTACTCCTTCCTCAATAGACTCATAAATCGTTTACAGTATACGTCTTTCAAAGACACCAAGGGCTTTTTCAGTAGATTGTGATGAGTTTCAGATTTCCGAGCCCTATAGACCAATATCTCGTCTTAACTGACGTAGGACTCTAAAATTGATAGAAGGGGAAGAAAAGGACTATAATATTGCTGCAAAGGATGAAAAATAATCAAATTAACCTCAAAATAATTAAAAAATCAACTATATTTTTCAAGACTACATCCCCTATCCCCTTTTTTCATCCAAAACCTCCACCAATTAAACTATCGCAAAAAAAAAATATCCAAGAGCTATAATTAAAATTTCATCAAAAAATCAATCTCTCTCACCCTCCCATCTATACCTAGATCAATTAAAGCAGGTCAAAACATTATTCAGCATAGCAAAAAAATTTCCAATCTCACTCTGACGAATCATTTCCGCACGTTGATATTGAATTTGATGTTGGGGTTTAGTTTTGTGTTCTAAAATATTTTTTTGGTCATAGATAGTGACATTTATCGGAACTATACGTGCATCTATGAAGTTACATACCCAGTCGTATAGGAAAATAAATAAATTGTTTTAAGGATGTACAGCAAATAAGTTTTTGTGCTGAATAAATAGCCAAAGGAACCTTTAAGTGCTTGATAGTTGAAAATACTAAAAAAATATAAAAAATACAGCAAAAAAGGAGTATCCAAAAAAGTATAGAACCAAGTATCTCGAGGCTCATTTTAAAATTGTGTATATTTTGTGTGTTCGTGTGTTGAGGCAGCAATGAAAATTGTGAATAAAACCTGTGGGAGTTATGTAAAATGGTAGATGTGAAATTGGTGACATTTGGAGCCGTTTTCACATGCCAGAGCTATTTTTTAGTGGAAAGGTAAGTGCGACTATATAGAAATTATATATTTTTTGCAGATATTTTTTGACGTAAATGATGATAAACTTGTATTTAATAGACATTAAATATTTATATTTTCCCCCATCTTGTGCTGTTGTTGCTGAAGTAATTTTACGCTCTCTCTTGCTTTTGGAGGGGATTGTTTATTGGTTAGGTAATGCAAAATAAAAGAAACCCCATTTTCCTGATTTAGAAGACCTACTAGTTAAGGAGGGCATTCAAGAAGGGTTCTGGGGTACAATCTTCTTTTATTAAGAAAAATTCTTCGATTTTCTAGGATTTTTCTAGGTTTGTTAAAATTAGATGCGCATAGATGCACATCGAAGAAAACTGCAGGCCTGCGCATCTGAGCGAACCTTAGATTTTTCGAAGATTTTTTTGAAAATATTCTCTCCTTTCCTTTCTGCCCCAATGTATTTTGTTTGACACATTATAAAATTTGAACCTACTCCTCCCCATCAACCCTCGAAGGGTAAGACCCCTTCTAAAATAACGAACATAATAATTGAACGACTACTTGTAGGGTGTTCATTTGTTACGTATCGTATTTTGGAAGGGGGAATAGGGGTTGAGAAAAGGTTCTGATTTTGGTAGATGCCAAACAAATTACATTAGGGCAAGCAAGAGTGGGAACTTGAATTTTTAGTGTATAGATTTTGTATAGATTAGAAGTTTTTGCTATTTTTTTTTCTCAAAAAATTCTAGCAACTTGAAGCCTTTTTCCAAAAAAGGTTAGAAATTGATTCATAAAACACCTCCTCAATACGCTTCTGCATTAGAAAAAGATGTTTGGGGTTGGTTCATGCCGAAAATTTGTTCTGTTGTAGAGGGTTATTTTTCGCAAAAACCTCACGAAAACTGAAAAATTCTGGAAAAAGGGAGGTTTTGGTCTCCAAAATTGCTTCGGACCACGTTTCTCTATCAGGGAGGGGACAAGAATTGGGTAAAAAGGATGGAGTGGCAAGAGAGATTCAAAAATCCAAAAATTTTCACGTTACATACATTCTAAACACCCCCAATGATGAAAATCTCTTTAAAATTTTATGTAATATTTTTTACATACTTAGTTAATGTTTATTGAGGGAGCGATTAAGGTAATAAAAGAAAATTTTCTTTTTTTCGGTGAGGAAGTTTTGATCCAAAACGAAAAGAATATTTAATCTTGATGAAAAGTTACTTCTTATTTTTAATAAGAAAGATGATTTTTGTTTTTGGCAGCAAGAATTTAAAGTTAAAATGATATTTTTTTTGGTTCCTTGATATTTTGTTGATGATTTATTGTACACATGAGTTAACTTAAGTTATGCTTTTTTGGGATAAGAAGAAATTAAATCTTTTAGGATTTGTTGCCAAAATTGTGTCAGTTTGATGCAGAAAAGAATTGTTTTATTGTGTTTTATCGTTATTTGTTGTGTATTTCTGGATGAGGATGTGAATGGCTACATGAATGCGGAAAGAGCACATGTTTCAAATATAGGTTTAAATTTAAATTGAGTTAGGATAGTTTGGGTGAGTCGAAGTGGCTCGGTGGCGGAATGGTTTCGTTCATCGGGATTTAATCATTGTACACTGACTCAGCGGTCATGAGTTCGAAACTCAGCAGGAGAAATGTCTTTTTCGGATCATTTAAAGCGGAAACACAACTCATAGACTGCTTTTGAAGGCTACAGACAGCAATGTGTTGAAAAGAGTGGTTCTCTGATCCCACTATGAACTGTAGGTCTACTGATTACACAGGTCTGACTTGTCCTCTTTTACTTGCTTACTTACTGTAACCTTGTAAGTCTAATGTTGCTATGTGGAGCTTGGGTTATAACCAAATGCTTTCAATCTGAATCTGTTGCTGGATCTGTCACACTGTGACTTAGATATTGGAGCTCTTGGTTCCCATTTGTCTTGTGGATTCAATCCAAGGGCGATTTAGCAGCTCTTAGTATAGCTCTGGATCTTTATGGTCTGGTATAACCAAAGGTTTTTAAAGAGAGTTTGGTTCAAATCCTAATTTAGAGATTCAGACAAAACCCAAAATTTGCGTTAAATTTTTCCTTACTTATTTACTTCCTTCCTTAGTTTAGGCGCTCGTGGGGACATTGCTACGCGGAAAGAACGTCTCTAATGCCTCTATGCTTCCAGAACTTCTGTCGGTTCGGAACAAGGCATTGACACACGTTTCATCCGGATGAAAGGATTCTCCATCTCCATACAAAAATTTCATCCGGATGAAAGATTGTATGGGCCGGATGAAAGCGGATGAAAGATTTGTATGGGCCGGATGAAAGCGGATGAAAGGTTTATATGGGCCGGATGAAAGCGGATGAAAGGTTTATATGAGCCGGATGAAAGCGGATGAATAATTTGTATGAGCCGGATGAAAGAAGATGAATGATTTTAAACAAATTTTTACTTGAATATTTTTAATACAAAAATCACATTTTTGGCTGTTTTTAGTCACTGATATTAGAAAATTAGTTTAAATAATTGCATTTTCCAAAGTTTTCATTCAAGTTTGAGAAAATTAAGATAAAAATAACAATTTCCATGATTTTTCATCCTTTTTCGCCCAAAAATTCGGTTTTTCTCAAACTTTTTCACCCTAATATAAGAGAACTGATTTTAAATTCGGCTTATCCGATGAGTTTTTCAAATTAATATAGAAAAATGTAGTCGAAATTGGCTTTTCCAAAGATTTTTCACCATAATATATGAAAATCGAGGACAAATATGGCTTTTCCGAGGGTTTTTCACACTAATATAGGAAAATCATAGCTAATTATGGCTTCTTTAAGAATTTTTCACTTTAATAATTTAAAATCAAAAAAAAATTATGGCTTATAAGAGGGTTTTTCATCTTCGTTTAGGAAAATTCAGTCGAAATTTGGGTTTTTCAAGGATTTTCCATCCAAATATAGGAAAATCTAGACTTTTTCACTCTGATAAATGAAAATTGAGGCAAAATTTGGATTTTTTAGGGATTTTTCACCCTGATATAGTAAAATCGAAGCCATAATTGGGCTTATATGAGAATTTTCCATCTTGATACAGGAAAATTAAAGCAAAATTTACATTTTCGAGGGATTTTCACCCTAATTGAAGAAAAATATGGCTTTTCCGAGAGTTTTTCACCGAAATATAGGAAAATTTTTGGCAAAATTTGACTTGTTTGGGAGTTTCTTATTCTAATATACAAAAACCTAGGCAATGCAGCGCTTTTCTGAGGAATTTTCATCCTAATAAAGGAAAATCTAAGCAAAATTAGGCTTTTCGAGGATTTTTATCTTTGTATAAGAAACACGAAAGCTATTTTCAACATTTTAGCTATGAATATTGCTTCATACAATCCATATTGGTTATAAAAAACTGTTAATATACGTGAAAAAATAGAAAAATTTGTTAAAATGAAGGAAAAATATTACCAAATTTACTTAATTTCTTAAATTTCTTAATTTTAAACTCGAATAATTATTTTCTGTGCTTTACATAATGTGTAAAAATCACAGAAACTGCTTTCTAAAAAATTATCATTCTAAATAAATAAAAATAATAATTTATTTTCAATTCATGAATTAATTCATCCGGATGAATTGTTTTTTTCTTTTTCCATACAAAAATTTCATCCGGATGAAAGATTTGTATGAATCGGATGAAAGCGGATGAAAAGTTTACATGGGCCGGATGAAAGCGGATGAAAGAGGATGAAAGATTTATATGAGCCGGATGAAAGCGGATGAAAGCGGATGAAAGCCTTATATGGCCCGGATGAAAGCGGATGAAAAGTTTATATGAGCCGGATGAAAGAAGATGAAAGCGGATGAATGATTTGTATGGGCCGGATGAATGCGGATGAAGAGTGTCAATGCCTTGGTTCGGAATAATGTAAAGGACTTTATTGTCCATTTCTACACATCCAATCCAAGAATTCTTTGGTCTTCCTCTAGAGAATCTTCATATCTCCTTAAGGTCCATTTTTATAAGACTTCCAAATTAAAACAGAAAGTACACAATACCTTACAATCTTCATAAAGTCACAATTTATTAATTTTTGTCTAAAAATAAAATTTCCTTTCAATAAAACAACAAAGGGGACATAATAAATAATGTAATTAAGTCCTAATTACTTTAATTAAATTAAATAAACAGTCGGTATTTATTAATAATACCATAAATTTTCATTATTTATTTCATCTTTCTTGTTGATGGGCTTTCCGGAATTATTAATTAAATTTTAATATTATATTGTGATGTATTTTTTGACTTGATTGATATATTTTGGGAAATAGTCATATTGTGATGTTGTTGGGGGAGTGGATTAGAGTTGGAGGGGGTTGGATTAGGTGTCCTGGAAGCGACTTGATGGCGAAATGGCTGAAAATACGGCTCTAGAGCAGCATGACTCTGGTTTTAGGGCAAATTCGATGATATTCGTCATTATTGATTTCGATTTCATTTTGTCTAGTTGTTGGAGGAGTCTATTAGAGCTGGATAGGGTGGATCAGGTGTCCTGGAAGGAACTTGAAGTCAAAATGGCTGACAATGCGATTCCAGAGCAGCATGAGTATTGTTTCAAGTCAAATTTAAGAAAATTTGAAGTTTAGTCGGTTTTGAGCCAGATTTTTGGTCATTTCTTCGACATGAGCCTTCCAGGAAGGTCTCTAAGCACCAAATTGTACAATCCAATACCCCGAGCAGCACAACAAAGTCATTTAAGTGCCACTTTGTCGTCGTGTAGACCACAAGATCTAAGGGTACTCTAACAACCCCAAACTCCCTGATTCTGGTTCATTTCTATGTCAAAAGGATGAAATTTACCGCATCATGCTGTACTTGAGCAGCACACAACCTCAGAAAAATTCTTACATCGACTAGAATGAAACTTTTTACAGGCATTCATAATTAGCATTCGTTTGACACAAAAAAGCAGGAAAAAGAATATTTTAAATTGAAAAATGTAGCATACATATCAACATGAAATTGTTGAAAGTACCTTTCAGGCATCCGTGCATGCATACACAATTTCTTCTCTCGTCTTTTTTTCCACGTAATAGACACATTTGTGAGCTTTTTTTACGTTTTTATTGCTGATTGTCACTTTACTTTTAACCGCAATCATGAAGAATAATGAAAAGAGTTTGTGATAGGTAAAGCTACCGCGCTGATTTTGATTCACATTGTGATTGTTGAGCATTGAAGTGAAGCTTTAGAGAATTGAAGTTTAAAATTTTGATTTTATTAGTTGAGGTTTGAAGCTGAGCTTGCATTTTTACTGTGAATTGATTTGCTGTCAATGCCGTTCGTAATAATTCACGTTTCATTCACAATTAGCAATGCTTCAAACTTGAGGTGAAGCTTTCTTATCCGATTTTAAAGCAGAGCTTCAAGTTGACGCTTTTGAGTCTGTTATTTTATAAAGCTGTGCTTAGTCAAGCTTCTCATAATTTCAAAGCGACGCATCTCAACTAAGGTTTAAAGTCAGACATCTTGTAAAAAATACTAAAGCAACGCTTTTGAAGCTAAGCTTCTAATCGACGCTTTTGATCTAGTAATATCACAAAGCTAATCTTCTTAGTTTTATCATTGAAAACAGCGTCTATCATGTAAAAATTCTAAAGCGACGCTTCTTAATAATGCTTTAAAGGCATACTTCTAGGACAGATGTTGAAGCAACGCTTTTAAAATGGAGCTTTAAATTGATGTTTCTGATTCAGCTTTATATATGAGCTTCTAATTTCATAAATTGACAGAATTGTCTATGTTTTTATAATTTTAAAGCAGCGTTTCTCAACAAAGCTTTAAAGAACAGTTTTTTGGACAAAACTTGAAGCAACGCTTTTTATCAGAAATCAAAATTAGAATTTCAAATTGTCGCTTCTAATTGAGTTATTCCATAAAGCTGTGCTTCTAAGTTCTGAAACTGACGATATTATAATTTTAAAGCGACGCTTCTCAATAAAGATTAGATGTCAAGCCTCTTTTGAAAATGCTGAAGAAAAGCTTTTTTAAACAAAATTTAAAGCGATGCTTTTTTAAAGCAATGTCACTTCCATTAAAGTCATCAATTTTTATAAACAGCCATCCAATCATCAAGCGTGGAAGCATAGAATAAGTAAAAGTGTCAAAGAGGAAACATCATAACATCGAGAGCGATGATGATGTTGATGATGATGACAAAGAAAAAAGGAGAAAAAAAGTAAAAATAAAAGGAAAAAGAAGAGACACAAAAAAAAAAAAATATGGAAGAAGAAGTAGGATATGATGTGTACAAATGCGTTCATTATTATTAAAGGCATGGAGATGGAAAGAAAACGCTTCTTTGTGTTTCAACCTCTTCTTCCACTCCGTATCAATTTTTTTTGCTTCTTCTTCTTCTTCTACTACTTCCATCGTGTTTGTTGAGCGTTGAGTAGCAAATGTTGGAATGTAGGATGTAAAAAAAATGGGTGGAGAGCAAAAATTTAAAAGTGTGAAAATGGCAAATTCACTTCCTTGCGGTATATAATATGTATAAACTCTTAGAGGGTCGTTCACTTGTTATGTAACGTGAAAAATCAGCTCCGAACTCGACTCAACCCGAGCTTGACTCAACAAAACCCGAACTTGCCTCGACTCAATCCGAAGTCGACTCGACTCAACTCGAGCTCGACTCGATTCAATCCGAAGTCGACTCGACTCAATCCGAGCTTGACTCGACTCAACCCGAGCTTGACTCGACTCAACCCGAGCTTGACTCGAATCAATCCGAAGTCGACTCGACTCAATCCGAAGTCGACTCGACTCAATCCGAAGTCAACTAGACTCAATCCGAAGTCGACTCGACTCAATCCGAAGTCGACTCGACTCAATCCGAGCTTGACTCGACTCAACCCGAGCTTGACTCGAATCAATCCGAAGTCGACTCGACTCAATCCGAAGTCAACTCGACTCAATCCGAAGTCAACTCGACTCAATCCGAAGTCGACTCGACTCAATCCGAAGTCGACTCGACTCAATCCGAGCTTGACTCGACTCAACCCGAGCTTAAATCGAATCAATCCGAAGTCGACTCGACTCAATCCGAAGTCGACTCGACACAACCCGAATTCGATTCGACTCAGCCCGAAGTCGACTCGACTCAACACGAACTTGGTCTGATCTCGACCCGACTCCGACCCAGCGTTACGTAACAAATGAACGACCCCTTACTAAGAGGCTCTCTTATTCACATTATTTTCTACCTGAGCTTCCGTCATCTTCCCTTTTTAAAAAAAAAAAATGAAAGTATGTATAACATTATTGTAGGATATTACTTGGTTGGGTTATATACACATACATAAGCATTACATGGGGAAAATGTAGTGTGTTAATGAATCGACATAAAATAAAATTTTGTGTGTGCTGAATATATAAAAGCACAAAAAAATGAGCGATAAGGAATGATGGTCAGGGATTTTTATAGCTTCATAAGTTCATTTTTATTGAGAGTTATCAGAAAATTTGCTTCAGGTCATCATCACAACATTTAATAATTGCGGTTCTTAAAGGGATTAATTAGCAGTTTTCATAACCCATACACACACATACAAGCATAGATTCACTAATACAACAACAATTTTCCATCCACACAAGATGGAAAAAATTTAAAATTTAAATTTTTCGCGCATACACCTTTTTTCACATCTTTTTTTCTTATATTAAAACTCAAACATTCGTGAAATTGCATACAATTTCCATATCGTATCCATATTATACATATCTCAACATATAATAAAATTCAATTGCAAAATGAATTATGATAATCTTTTCAAATTACGTCAATAAGCGTGTATTCAAGAAAGTTCACTTTTTATTTTAGCATGTTTTTATGGGTGAATGGGATTAAAGTTTTAGGTTGAGTTGAATTTTTCGACCAGAATTGCTTACAATTTCTGACAATCTCATTCCGAAAATCTCTGAAATGCAGATCGTGTTGCTAATATTTAGATGAGAATTTTTAGAACCGCTATCGAAAGCCATGAATTTTTCATGTCAAGTCTCAAATACTATGTGCCTTGGGAACTAGTCAAAAATTGTGTGAGGAGAGTGCATTTGTGTCCTCAGGTCAACCCTTGAAGTGTTTCTGCTTCAGGTAATTCGCGAGAAATATTGACACAAATTCAAAACAATAGCTTCAAGCTATCGTGAGTCTGGGTTGCGGTCAAACGCATATCTCGATTTCTGGCTCTAGGATATAGACACAATGTGTATAGTTTGGGATTCCTCGATGTGTAAATTTATGGTAATTATGTGGTTAAGTATGTTGTGCTCTTAAAAATTTGTGGTAAAAATGATTTAGTCGATTGGGACTTGAGAAGAGAAATTAATGAAAAATTGTGCATTTTAATGTTATAGCTGGGAGTTAAAAACCTTGCACTAAGCTGCAACATTCAATGCTACATAAAGCTATTTTCTATTTGGATTCAATAGTTTAACGAAGAACAGCAAACTCGTGTTTGATTTCCATTAAAAAATAATTATATTGAAATTTACTTAGTCTACATTTTGTCAGTAGCTGTTTTTCAATTGAAAGTCAATAAGATAGATTTTTGTTCCATCTTTCTTTGTAGATTTCTTAAATTTATTAGAGATTTTCTAGATCAAAAAATTCTGATTAAGTTTTCAATTTTGACGCTCAGCTTAGGACTAATATTCCGATTTTGACGCTCTTCTTCAAGCTAAGTTTTCTACTTGGACGCTCAGCATCAGAATAAGCTCAAAATTTTGACGCTCAGCTTCAGATTACGTTCCTAATTTTGATGCTCAGCTTCAAACTAAGTTTCAAATTTTGACGCTCAGCTTCAGACTAAGTTCTCTATTTTGACGCTCAGCTTCAGACTAAGTTCTTAGTTTTTATGCTCAGCTTCGAACTAAGCTATCAACTATGACGCTCAGCTTTTGACTTTGATATAAGTTCTGACGCTCAGCTTCAAAATCAAAGTAAGCTCTTAACTTACATAATATCAATGATTTTCATCAAGCCAATGTAACAATTTAACCTAATAACCATTCACATATGCGCTAATTCCATGACCTCAAAATGACTTTAGCACACAATATTTCATTCCTTTACAAAACTGCTGATGCTTCTTTTAAAGAAAAAAAAAGAGTACGAAAATTCAATGTGCTCGAATCAATCCAAGTAGAAAAGAAAATAAAAAAAATGAAAAAAAAAAAAATGATCGAATGAAACGTTAATGATGCATGGTAATTTTAATCTGTCGTTATTGAATGAGAAAATCGAATTTTTCGCAATATTCATTGAGTAATTTTTGGGTAGAAAAAAAAGAGTATGCATGCATAATAAAGCAGGAAAATTGAATAAAATGTAGCTCATAATGAATCATCAAGGAAATATATTGCATATTGATGAGATGACTGTGTAGGAGGTAAAGTCGGTAAAAAAATATATGATTAATTCAAATCAATTTTCTTATGCCAAACAAAACTGCTTTAGATAAGCACTAGAGAGAATGTTTATCGACGCTGCTGATTTATTTATCATATTTGTGCTTCATGTGTACATAGATACTTATTCTCATATGTACTGTATGAATTGGGATGTATTTAGGATTGATGTGTATGGAATAATGTCATTGTTATTTTAATGGCTTAATGTCTGCTTAAATATTAGAATTATAATTAATTATCAACAGCATATCTGTTGATGACGTCAGCAGAGAGAAATATTGTGACTTTAATGTAGTCAAACATTTTCTTTATCACAGCATTACTAAGCACTAGCCACTTTTACGTGGTGAACATGCAACATACGACATTCAGCATGCGTTCATGTTATTTTCACTGATTTAGAATTTCTCGAGACCCTCATAAGTTATTTTTCACCTAACACTAGAATGCCGTGACACACATGTTGTTCATCACTGCTCTATTGTCATCGACTGTGTCGTTCAATGCTGAATTTTGAGAGAAATCGATGTTATATCCTTAATATTTCATAATTAGATATTAACCCGAATAATCCCAAATTGATTAATAGGTTAAAACTCCAGCCTTAGTCATGTGTGATTGGAACATAGTGCTGGATTTGAACAGAATTTGCTACAAAGTCAGAGTCATGTGGTACACCATTTGGGATCGGTTAGCCGACTTGCGATATTCAGATAAATATTGGTGATGTCTAAACACGGTAGAACCAAAAAGATCGAACCATATCTAGCCATATCTAATACGAAAGTAAATCCTTCACGTCTGAGCGCTTAGGTAGCAGACCGGGTATCCGTAACACTCTGTTTATAAACACATTGGTTTGATTCTTATAAGAAGTCAATCGCTTAATCATTATATAGACTGTTATATGCGATAAGGCAGTTCTGGCAAGCACATGACATGAAATTGGTCAAAAATTCGACATCAGGTTGACGTCACTTTGATGTTTGATGAAATGATGCGTCTGGCTATTGACGGATTTTCGACCATTTATAAGCTATCCTAAACGGACAAGAATAATATCCATGAGTATTCCATTCTCATTGTCTGTTAAGACGTATGCCTTCAGGGAACATTCGAACAATACTCGCGATATTCCAATTCTAAATGGCTCCAAGACTTTCAGTCCTAAATACACTCCTAATGCTCAATATTTGTACACTCATCATATCACAAATATATACATATAAAATAATTTATTTATCAATATTTATAACTCCTCCACTGCTATCCAAAATTCTTGTTTTTCGATTAATATATGTATGGCATTTGAATGATAACGATGATAATGTAGGCACAACAAGACGAATCTCCATGTTAAACATTGGACTCTCTACTCGAAATAATAAAAAAAGGTTATTTGCATTATATATTAAATTCATTATAAATGGATTAAATGCCTGTGGCGGATTTGATAGCAATTCATTTTAATTTTTCATTTTAGTTCCTTTTCGGATATGCGTACCTTACAAAATGTTCACCTTAATCTCGGATGGAAAAGTTGTTTTTGTTATCTCTAAATTTTTAAATTGATTCATTGAAGCTCTTAATGCTGGTGCATTAGAATCTGATAAGCTTTAGGTTTAATAGAGACGTACTTACTCAAACTTAACGTGTTCCGTGAGTATTGCAAAGCTTAAGCGGCTTGGCATAGCCAGGAAAGTAGCAAGGGTAGGTGAAAGTAGATAACAGGGTACGATAGACTGAATGGAATTTTCACGAAAAATCCTTGCTAATTGAAGATCCTCTTGAGAGGGTGGGGCGAGTGTTGATCCCCAATATTACCTTCTTCTTCTTTAGAAATTCAGATCTCCTTCTAGATTTTTGAATAAATTGTATGAATTCAGCGAGGGTTTTTCAAGGGGCAAGAAGGGGTTTAGGTAGGAGTTGACCGTCAAAACACAACCCATCCCTCTTTGAAAACGCTCCTGGATCCCTCTAGACAATTTAATATTTAATTTTAATTAATGTTGCATTCAAAACTTGTTTTAATGAAAGTAATCAAGGGTGTGAAACTATAAATTTTTTGATTATTTTAGGGTCAAGCCGACTGGGTTTTGAATTTTATAAATCTGTTTCAAACCCAAAAGTAGGAATCTTATGATTACTCTACTGCAATAATCAAGTTATGCAGCAACTTCGCAGGGGCGCAGCCTTATTGAATGGGGCATAGCCTTATTGAGAGACGCTGTCTTATTAAGGAATCGGGAAGCAGAGTTAAATCTTCCTGAACACGCCCCCTTTTATCTTTATCAGCAAAGAAAATCAACTAATGTCTTGCAAAACTGCATCAAAAGAATCTAACAAAAAAATCAGTATTATCTTCGTTCTAGTCATTATGCAGCCATCTTCAAATAATACACATTTGGCTTCGTTTCAACTCTTTCAATCAAATGAACAAGCTCAGCATACAGATAATATAAAATAAAAGTTTTTTTTTGCGACTCATACGGATACAGCATAAAATGAGTGGAACAGAAAGCAAAAAACAATTTTGATATCGTTTCATGTCTTGCATACACAAGGGAATGTGCATATGTAGTCACAAATTTTCGGGAACATTGTTTGAAGCTTATATGAATGAAATTCTAAACAATTGAACTACGGCATACATTTGTCGCTGACTATGACAATATTCATTGTGAATTTTAATCAGTATCTGTTTTTTTATCAGTTTTATGCTGCTGAACTTTTTCTAGTTCAATGTCTGTTGGGGATAAAACATGATATAGGTTAAGTCTTTTTGTGTCATGCACAATTAGTTAATGAGAGGTGTTTTTGCTGCTATTTTTTGGATGCTTTGTATTCGATGATTCAGGGGTGTATCTGAGGCAGTTTTTGGACAGTTTAATCTTCGGAGGGGATGCCTGGCAACAAGGACATTACCAAAAACCCCTCTCCTTATTTTTTAGTCCTGAATATACCCCTGCCTTTTGTTTAGCTATGTCAATGCTTTTAAGATAAGAAGAAAGATTAGGTTAGTGGTGGGCAACCTTTTGTTAGCCACGGCATAACTCAAACTTTGCACACAGGTAGTACTCCACTAGGTTACATTAAACTGAACCTGTCTCTAACGAGAGTGTATAAAAGCCCGTTGTAAATGTATGGCTAGAAGTCGGTCTCTTAACCTACCCGGGGCATCTTAGGTTGCCTTACCCTACTGTAACCTTGCCAAATGAACAAAAATTCATTAAAACTAATCATCAATTGAACATTAACTTCCCATCAACTAGTTATAACGTATTTTGTCCTCTCGAAGAAGTACCCTAGAGCTGAAGGAGGAGTAGTTAATAGCTTTCCGTTTAAAAATATGAATTTTGAAATTTGAAAATTTTAATTTTAATATTTGAAAATTTAAAAATTTTAGATTCAAAATTTAAAAATCTGAAATTTTGAAATTTTAAACTAAAAAGCTTAAAAATTGGAATTTTGAAAATTCAAAATTCAAATTTTCTAAATAGGGTAAAAAATATAATTTCTTGCGTTATATAATTTCTTGCGCGAACAAATTCACCAAAAAAATTTTTGTTCTGACATGAAATTTTTAAATGCTTATGCCTTCTCAACGATAAACTCTATTGACACCAAAATCGGTTAAAAAAATACGAATTTCGTGAATTTTCAGATTCCGTAAGAAAAATATTTTTAGGATGCTCCATTGTTTTAAAAATCGATCATTTATACTGAATATAATTTCTTGCGCAAAAATATATAATTTCTTGCGCAATTTTGGACAAGTAGGCGATGTACTTTGACGACACAAAACTTCAATTTTCTGATTAATTACCCTCCTTTACGACGTTGTCTTCCTTCCAAACGGTTTGAGGATGCTTCTTGTTCATTTCAAAATATTTCTGAGGTTGAAAATGCGAAAAAATTATCACAACAAAATTTTTTTGTGTTAGCCTACTTGTCCAAAATTGCACACGAAAATTTGAAAATTTTATTTTCATAATTTTTTAGCGTTTTCAACCTCTGAAATATTTTTAAAATAATCAAGAAGCATCCTCAAACTATTTGGAAGGAAGACAGCGTCAGAAAGAAGGATAAATCGTCCGAAAATTGAAGTTTTGTGTCGTCAAAGTACATCGCCTACTTGTCCAAAATTGCGCAAGAAATTATATTTTTTTGCGCAAGAAATTATATTTTTTGCGCAAGAAATTATATACAGTATAAATGATCGATTTTTGAAGCAATGGAGCGTTCAAAAAATATTTTTCTTACGGAATCTAAAAATTCACGAAATTCGTATTTTTTTTAAACTTTGTTTGGTAAAATTCATGCTTCCGTTCAAAAGTTATGGACATTTAAAAATTTCAACTGCATTTTGCGCAAGAAATTATATTTTTTACCCTATCAAAATTTAAATTTTTAAATTTTTAAATTTCGTTAAAAATTTAAATTTTGAAATTCTGAAAATTTTAAAATTTAAAAATTATTTTAAATACAAAATACAAAATTCAAATCCAAATTAAGCCATAAACAACTTCTTCAAATCATTTTAATCTAAAATTAATTACAAAAATTCTTCGAAATTTATAAACACACAAAAAATCCTCAAAGTCTTAACATTTAAGTATTTAAGATGCCAACTAGTCAAAAAGAAAACAAAATAACTCTTTTGATCTCACAAAGCAGATCCTTATAATCGAAATAATCTAACAATAAACTTGTGCTTTGCTCAGGAAGACGAAAAACGATAAAAGTAACATCAAAGCATATCCAAAAAGGAGAAGAAATCCGTTTCCTTTATCATTAAAGTATTAAAGCTTTCATCATCCGTAAATGGACAAGTTTCTTATGCTCTTTTACCAAACTATTTGTAACATCCACATAAAGCTTTAGAATGATGAGGACATAAGCAGACATTGTCATTCATGACTACAGCAAGCAAATATACTAAAGATATCAATTAAGTTCTCGAATGTTACAAAAGACATCACAGAGACAGAGACAGAGAAAAAAAGGGGTTCCTATTCACTTTGTGGAAATGGAGGCTTTTGACTTAAATAAAGAAAATCTCAAGCAGCACTTGTGATGATTTTCATTTCTTTGATGAAAAATGTCTCATGTTTTTCAGAATAAAGGATAATTTGACAAATTGAATAATAAAGCTTTTTATTTAAGCATGAGAAAGTTTTGAAGCTGTGTGTCAGTGGTGGGCAACCTTTTTTGAGTCTTGGAACATTTTGAGCATCTCCACATCACATACTGCATACCACATCAAACAATAATTCTCTTACGACACACAATAGTGTACCGCAGCACACAGGCTACCCACCACTGCTATAGATAAAGACAGGATTCTGAGTGGGATTGAATTTAATCGGAATTTAATGTTATTTTGAGTTCTTCGTTCTTCATAAACTGTTTTTGAGATGAAATGCTGAAATATTGTTTGTGATGTAAATACAAAGCTGTAGCCGATCGGAGGCGATGTAAAGATAACTACGTAATTTCTTAGGGGAGGAGGGAGGAAGGGGCGCTTAAAATTTTGTTAAGGGGTACACGTTTTGATTAACGTTCTAACGACACGAGATCAATCCCAGGGAGAGTCTCAAGTTTTGATTCATAATTTTAAAATTTAAAAAATTTAAAAAAAAATTTCAAAATTTCAAAATTTCAAAATTTCAAAATTCAAAAAAAAAATTTAAATATTAAATTTAACTTTTAAAAATTTGAATTTTCAATTTTCCAGATTCAAAATGTTTTTGTGTTCCAAAGTACAAATTTTTAAATTTTAATTTTGGTTTTTAAATTTCCAAATTCAATTTTTTAGGTTTCTCAAATTCAACTTTTCAAATTTTTTAGTTTCAAAATTGAAATTTTCAAATTTTCATAATTCAAATTAAAGTTTAAATTTTTGAATTTTAAATTTCAAATTTCCAAATTTGGATTTTCGATTTTAAAAATTCAATTTTTCAAATTTCAGAGTTCAACTTTCTAAATTTGAATTTTTAATTTTTCAGATTCAAAATTCAAATTTTTAAAGTTTCAAAATTTCAAAATTTCAAAATTTCAAAATTTCAAAATTTCAAATTCAAATTTTTCAATCTTAAAACACAAAATTTTAAAATTTTAGAATTCAAATTCTCCAGTTTCAAAATTCAAATTTTCCATTTTAATCAATTCTTTTCAAATTTAAATCAGTTCACAAATGCGTCATGTTCTTTTAAAATCACACAAATCTACTCGATTAACTTCCTCCATTAGATTCACAACTTTTTCATCCATTCATGAGCATATCCAAGTCCTTTAAAGTCCTGTATACAGCATTCAAACAATGAATAACTAAGTAAGAAAAAAAGAGCTTTTTTCATACTACACAGAACAAAGGAACAAGAAATTCCATATTTGCCATATCTTATGCATGCATACATTCATATTATTATAGCAAAAAATGGAGAAAGGAATATGATTCGAATGAAAGTAAAATGTGAAATCTATGCAAAATAAATGGACATTTCTAAGATGCCAGAGTTTTCATATCAACATTTTATGGATATGATCATAAAAACGAGAAATATAAATGAAGGAAGGACGATGAAGAAGATTCTTTTTTTATGTAATAATATCAAATCAAGAGAAAATGTAAAACTAGTCAAGTAGTTTGTGTATGGATGGATGAATAAAGTGCATTTTTAGTAGGGAAAATGATGATTTTGCTTATTGGGATTTGTGGAGTTTACAAAGTTGAGTTTTATAGGAAATGAAAGAATAACGAACTTATTGGATTTGAAAATTTCTTTAGATTTGAACTTTATAGGAAGTTTTTATAGGAAATATGAAAATTATCGAACTTTTCTGATTTGAATTTTATTTAAATTTGACTTTTAGGAAGTTTTTATAGGAAAAATTAGATTTGAATTTTATAGAAAATTTTTATAGCAAATTTAAAAATTAACGAACTTTCCAGATTTGAAAATTTTCTTTAGATTTGAATTTTATAGGAAATTTGTATAGTTAATCTAATAATTAACGAACTTTTCAGATTTGAAAGTTTTCTTGAGATTTGAACTCAAAATAAATTTTTATAGCAAATTTAAGAATCAACGAACTTTTCAGATTTAAAAATTTTCTTTAGATTTGAACTTTATAGGAAATATTTTTAGCAAATCTAAGAGTTAACGAACTTCTCAGATTTGAAAGTTTCCATCAAATTTGAATTTTATAGGAATTTTTTATAGCAAATCTAAGAGTCAACGAACTTTTCAAACTTGAATTTTATTGAAATACGAATTTTATAGGAAGTTTTTATGGCAAATCTAAGAATTAACGAACTTTTCAGATTTGCAATTTTCTTTAGATTTTAATTTAATACAAAATTTTTATAGCAAATTAACGAACTTTTCAAATTTGAAAATTGTTCATACCAAAAATTTTCTCACTTCGAAAAGTTTTTTCAACTTAATTCATTCTAGATCCACAATTTATGTTCAATTTCTATCAATTCCAACTCTACAACATGGCACAGACTGAATAAAGTACATCAGCAAGCTCCAATAATCCCAAATCACCATTATTTTCTACTTCCAAAATTCCAACCTCATTTTCATCCTTCCCTCCCATTTTTTTTTTGTGTGCCAAACAAAATGGCAACTATAGATTATTCTTCCTGCATACATCCATAATAAACTAGAAAATTTTTTCTCATTGTGGTATGATAAAAGTATTGAAGATCCATTTAATGTCCAAACATTGTAAACATGTTGGACCAATTTTCTATATTATGCATGTGGACAATAGAAATTGAAATTCGAACAGGAACAGTAATTTTCCAATAAAATCACGTATGTGGTTGTAATGAAGTCATAAACTTTCTAAATTGTTCCATGGTTACCATGGATGTATGTTTACATTTGATTATATTCATGAAAATTTTATTTCTGTAAATTTTAGATATTTCATCATATTCATCCGTTTTGCATTCCATTATCATCTATATTGTTATCTTTTTTTGTTGCCTTTTTTATCTTGATTTTTGAGATTTTGTGTTCTTGGGATGTTGGAACTTTGGGCATTTTGGGAGAAAATTGAAGTTGGCTGGGTCTCGAGTGTATTTGAGAGCTCGAAGTCGAGTCGAGTCGACTCAAGTCTACTTCAAGTGTATCGACTCTGGGATATTTTAAGGTATTGTGTATCTGTGATTGTGAGTCGAGGTGGCTCGGTAGCGAAATGGTTTCATACTTTGGTATTTAAGTATTGCAGTACCAACCCTGCGGTCATGGATTCGAGACTCATCAATAAATACTTTTTCACCTGTCCTTTTTTCGAATCATTACTTACTTTACTGGAATCATCATTTAACTTTGAGTCCAGGTTGCTATTTTGTATGCCTTTACTCTATTGCTTGCCAAATCACAATGTTTGTTCAAGCTTTTTTGAATCATATGCTGTTGAAACGCAACTCACCCTTTGTAGGCTAAAGACAATAAATCTGACAAAAGAGTCATCATAATGGATGATGTACATGGGTATCCGGGCGACACAAATGAAGAAGGCTACATCATGAAGCTTTTATGGCTTCTCTAGAGTTCTTTTATTGACACCAAATGGGTGCATTATGGCAATCATGTGGTAGAAGCGTATTCAAAGGTTTGAGAAGAATTGAATGCGCATATAGTATGAATATGGCAGGAGCATATTTAGGGAGATGGGTTTTGGTGAAGAAACTGTTCCTTTCCATTCTTTCGGAATATATTCTGCTACGTCTCTGCACTATGGAAAAAGCTTTCATTTGATATCAATACAAGAGCTTTTGTGCAGCTTTGAAAGCTCCATGGCAGAGCTCTCTTCATTTTAGTCAACCGGAGGATGTCCTTCAATATTTTTCTAATTTAGAGTAGGAGTTGATGCTGAGATATTGCATACATTCGTTTCTATTGAATGGTGTGGAAAATATGATTTTTAAGTATTCAAATCTTAATTTTCAAATTTAAAAAGTCCGCTATTAAAACGAAATTGACTCTTCAAAGCCAACTCAAATAGCACTAGTTGGTTAATCAATTCGAAGAACAGCACCAAGTCAGTGTGACTCTGATGATGGATTTAAACCGAATTTAGAATTTGGATATCCGGTTGTATCCAATTGGGAGGAATTTTGAAGGTAATAAAAATTTTTGACTACACCCCTGTCGGGTATTCTACACCTGCTCACAACATATGCGCCCTATTCACAACCAAATCAAAGCAATCAACAAGAACTTAGCAACAATTTCATCTCATCTCTCAGCACGAGATCAACCGCCATATAATTTTGTTTTACTGTTTATTGGAATGTTGTTGCGGTTAAAAAAATTCGTTCCTTCATCTCTCTGCTGCATCATTCAAAATAACAACAAAAATATGTTTAGCACGGTTGTCATATTCCTCGTCGGTTTTTCGATTTAAAAATTTTTTTTACATGATGTCATTTTTATTTGATTGAAGAGATGGAAAAAAGGCTGTCGACATCAGCACAACTCCCCTAGTCACAATT